>NW_028221403.1:252120-366550 GCF_014529385.1 Adiantum capillus-veneris | reverse complement strand
CACGATTATTTATATATGCTTCAAAACTTGATGATTTTGCAAATTTGAGTATATCACAAGGTCAAGCACATGAAGTCTATAGACCTCACAAATCAATTTTGGTGAAATTTGGATCCCAAAAGTGAGACTTAAGCCATATTCTCAAAATCATAGTCTACGTGAACACCAAACAGTTGATAAACTTGATTAGAATTGGTCCGAACTTGTTGCAATTTTCCCAGAGACTCTAACAAGTTGTATACTTGCCAAACCTATCAAAAAAGTGCAAAAAATTGACAAAAGTAAATAATCGTGATTATTTACTTATGCTATCCAGACACATCATTTTTGACTTTTGAACTTATACAATGATAGAACAACATAATATAAAGTCATAGGGCAATTTTGGGTTCAATCGGATCAAAATTGGTACAGATACATTCAGTTTCCGGATTGCAGATCAAACCTTTGAATTTTGCTAAAGCTGAATCTGAAAGTCAAATTTTGACTCCCAGAGCTCTATTTGAAGTGATAGACAGAGACCAATCATGAGAGTTCTCAAGAGCTCTACTGTCTTTATAGAAGAATAGGTAACGATTGAATTTGTACAGGAATCAAGTTGCAGACGAGGAATCAGTGGCTTGACAGAAAGTTGCAATTGAATCGAGTGGAAATTGACGACAAGTCAATCCAAAGTTGAGTACTCTATCCAAGGATTCATAAGTCTATATGAACCTTAGATCTGGTCGTGTACTAGGAAATCAAGGCATACTTGGAGAAACCTCCAGTAGAGTATCTACCGAAGAAAGCGTGAATCAAGGCAATTCCTTGCACACAATTCCTGAAGAAGTCTCAAATACTTTTTCAGATTCAACATCCGAAATGTCTTCTTACTCGACTCACTCGGAAACCGGAACGACAATGTGCTATAAGCATATACTATCTTTTTACAAGACTAACCGTCATGGAGCCCAAGTTTACTTGGACCCTAATGAGGAGTATGCTATTCGCATTGATGACCATGGTATTGAGTTCGAAGAAGAGGTTAGGGCAAACAAATAAGAAAAAATGTACATGGATCAAAACGGAACTCAGTATTTACAAGTCAAAAACCCTAACATGATAGACAAATGGGGGTTAGAAGTAAATACTATAATCCTAGATATGTCAACAAAAGAAGGACCACCAACTTTAGAATTCGAGGGATACGATCAAGTAGATTTGAAGCCTTTGAAATGGCTTAGTACGGATAATCCTAGGATCGGAGTCTATTGCTGGGAAGATAGAAACATAAAAGATCTTTTGTGGACTTCTCATGCCAAACCAGGACAATTAACAGCCATGAAGATCATCTATATCTTCAAGATCAAAGATAAGGGATCATCAGACCTACCAACCTACCTATTTAGGGATTGTTATAACAAGAACTTATGATGACTCCTGAGGAGGTAGAACAAACCAAATACCAAGGGTATTCCATCCAGGATTTAATATTAGGACAAGGAACAGAAACAATTCCAAGGGATGAACACCGTGAGAGATCATATGAGAGTAATGTAAAGAAACCAGAAACCACCTCATCACGTAGAAAACCGGGTGACACTAAGGCCAGTCCAGGGCTACATGAGTCACTATTTCCAACAGGCTGGTTTGAAGGACTCGGAACATGACCAACTCCCAGAAGACCTGGAGTTGAACCAAACAGACGTGTCAGACTAGCTGATTTTCAAAACTGGGTCAGAAAATATAGTGGAGCCCCGGGGGGTTCACTATATTTAAGACCACTATATCACGTGCGTTTAGGCTCTTTTTCTAAACTCCCTATTCTGTGAATTTTTTAGGAAATATAATGAACCCTTTTCTTTTAAATTTTGTTTTTTTTTTTTGAGATTTGTAAAAAACATATCCTTATGTAAATTTATTTTTGTAAGTTTAAGGGATTTAAATACCCTTTTGTTGAACTCATGTGATAGGTTACATTCTATGTAAGGTGAACCCTCCGGGAGTGGAGCAGGGGATCCATACGACCACTTAGCAAGCTTTAAGCAAGTGCTAAAAGCAGAACGTATATTCTATTCTAGACTCAATTTGAGGGGTTTGGAATGAAATTAGAAGGAAAAGCATTGACATGGTTCCAAAACATTCCACCAAGGTCAATCATGGACTTGAACACATTAGCTCAAGGATTTCTAGCTGCTTGTTCCGAAATGGGGATTAAACATAATACGGTAGCTCAAATTTATAGCTTTAAACAGAAACATGGTGAGTCTGTTAAGGATTGTGCAACTTGAATGAAACAATACATTGCTAGATGCCCAGAGATGGAGATACCTGCAAAAGAACGACTTATATCCTTGTTTCTAGAGGGACTGCTAAATAAAGAACTTCATGCTATACTCTATAGTAAAAAATGTACAACCCTAGAAGCATGTGTGTCTGATGCGATTGACCTAGGAGACAATTGCAAGATCTTCAACAAAGAAGATGTCCCTAAGGATAACCAAAGCGAGAAAAAAACGTCCACAAAACCAGCACAAGTGGGATCAGCTGCTACGGCACCACTCTCAACCATAGAAGATATGCTAAAAAGGATGAACGACATGATGAACAATATGCAAAAAGCACCTATGAAAGGACCACGACAAGGGGTACCTCCACAGGGACAAATAATTAGGCCACAAAAATGGTGTGCAATCGAGGGTAAATGGACCAACCATGAGACCCACGAGTGCTACTTCAGACCAAAGTATGATGGGAATGTTCAGTATGTGCCCATGAGGCCACAAGGACAACCCATGTACAGATATCAACCTAATATGGCCCAAGCTCAAAGACCACCAATGGGTATGGAAATACCTCAACCTGTATTGGCACAACAACATCTGAATCTAGGACATAATGCAATGCCTGTAAAGTACATGCACTCTGAAGGAGTCATAGATGAACAAGCATTAATGCCTGTTACACCCTATGCAGAGCCTAGTCCATCTACAGTAATGGTAGAAGGAGATTGGTATAGTTCACATACACCACCAATGGAAAAAACCATGACTTATGCTCCACTAGAGCTCGCACCAATGTATTATGTAGCTAATCAAGGTGTCAGACCTCCCATGGGAAGACCCATGATGAAGCCTAGAATAGGAAACTGTCATAACCGTGGTGTTGATGACCATTGGAAGAACGAATGTCCAGAGCCTGACAAAAACCTCAAACCAATTAAAGCCTATTGCATACAATGTTGCAAAAAGGGAGGACACTTTCCGGAAGATTGTCCTAAGAATCCTTTGAACAAGGGAAAAACTGTTGTAAACGTAGTCCAAGTGATACCTAGTAGCTCATCAGAGAGTGAACCGATTATTCCAATCAAGGTAGTCACTAGATCCCAGGCAAAGAAAAAGAAACACAACTCCTGTGATTATTCAGAGAACACGAAATTCTCTTCTCAAAGAATCAAAAGGAGCAGAAGCAAAAGATATGAGATGAGAAAACAAAAACAACGGGTTGAAATCAAAGAGAAAGCAAAAATGCTAGCATAGGACAAGTTGAAAGAAACTTGCAGTGAATTCAAGGAAACAATCGTGAAATCTGGAGGATCCATTTTGGTTGATAAAATTTTTGAGCCTATTAATGCTGCCTTGGAAGCCTACCAAGCAGGACTTAAAGCAGGCCAAAACATGGAAAACAAATGGAAAAACTATCCATCTCCAGACATGGAAGCAGTAAAGCTGGAGGCTTATCAAAATTTGGTAAGAATCACGCAAGAAATGTTGGATAAACAAAAACCCAAGCTTGAAAGTATTGCAAAACCTGAAGAGCTTGCAGTAGAAGACACGAAAGCAAAATCCAATGTGGTGGTAGAACGCCACCTTGAAACAAATGAACCAGTGCTTATAGTGCTTGACAACGAAGATGCCTTAGACGGAATTCCATTCATAGAGGAAGACTGGCCATGACACCTATGGAGAAAAGTGACAGAGATCAATGATGGGAGCCTAACTTTAAAGTCAGCTCCTATAGAGAAAGTCTGGTTGGATAACCTACCTTCTGATATGAACATGGATTTACAATCCTTGTACGGGGATTGCGGATCGGAAGCTTCAAGAATGTCTAAACCATTGACATTAAAAACATTACCTTCTTACTTGGGAGATAACAAAGATGAATCCATCGTTTGCAAGACCACTCAAGTAAAGAGAGCTGAACAGACCCTAGAAGTAGACAACATTCATTCAATCATGTCTACACCCATCCAATGCACTCTTACTTTGGGATAACTATTGAAACTCATACCATACTTGTGGAATGATTTATAGAAAACCCTAGAGAAGGTGGGGATAACGGGGTTAATCTCAAAGAATTAGGAAAATGGAAAAATGAAACGGAAAACAAAGAGATTTGATCAGCTCCTATGAACAAGGTTGGAGAATATTATGAAGGGGATGAAGGAAACACCACCCTCCCAGTGAAATATAATGACATTGAAACCATGGCAATACTGGATAGTGGAGCTGGCATAGCCATAGCAACTAAATAAGTATGGGAATCCTGGGGATAGACAACCATTAGACAAACGTGAATGAAATTACAGTTGGCTGACAAACACATTGAGAGACCGCTAGGGTTGCTTGAAAAAGTGATAGTCAATTCCTATGGAATTGAATGTCAACACACTTTTGCAATAGTAGACTTTGGGAGAAAACTGAACTATGAAATCATATTGGGAAGACCTTTCATGAGATAGGTACAACTTATCCAGGATTGGGGAAACAACTATCTGTACTTGAAGGAGGTGGGATCTATAACAAGATTCAATCTAAAAGATCACACTTATAGACATGTCTTGAAAACACCCATCCAAGAGTTTGATTTAGTCTCTTTGGCTGAAAATAAACTCCCATCCTGGTTAAACAAGGACACTCCTATTTGGATGTGCGGAGCTTCAAAAAATGGAGGCTTAAGACGAGAAGAATGTATCCTAGAAAGGGACTGCACAGATGAAGCCTACGTACCCGAACCGTTTCCAAAGAATTTATTTGAGCCATTCGAGTGGACTCAAATTTTAGTGAGAATAGATGTATGTATGAATACGTCTATGCCTACTCAATTTTGCAATGAGGATGGCTAAGACATAATTCCCATCCAAATGATGTCAGTCCTCAACATTGAAAACAAAGATGAGGAACCCAAGGACTTTATGAAAGCTCAACAAGTCTTTTTAGACCTCTATTACAGTGCAACTGATGAGTTAGATGAACACTCATCTACCTCAGAAGATTCGGGGTCAGAAAAATAGCATACGAGAGCTAAGTTACTCTTAAAGGGAGGGGAGGAAAAGTTTTTTGACTTTCCAAACCAGAAATCAAGAAGACAAAAATGGTATAGACAAAAGAGAGACACCAAAATTGTGAAAACATGACCTATGCCATCAGTCTCTAGTAAAACACAATTCCTGATGTAGGTAGATGCTAATGAATCTGTCAAAGACAAAATAACTGACAGATTTCCTTCAAACAAAAACTCAAAAATGTCTCAGAAATCAAGAAAAGCAAGGAAGGGTACTTAAGAATAATCTCAGGATAAAAAACCACTCATGACCAAAGTCGAGCAGAAAAAGAAATATCAAGAGTTGAAAAAAGCTCTGAAGGAGATATACACAACCGAAATGGAAACCACAGAAGAGGGTGGTAAGGATGTAATGCATGTTCCATCCCATTACAAAAAGTATACTCTCCAAGATCGGAAAATCATAATTGAACAACCTGTTAGGGAACTACAGAAACAAGGCGAATCTTACGAGGGCCTAAAAACGCTAAAAGGGTAGACTTGGCTGAACCAGCAGAAGAGCCTAGACCTGCTTACATTGCGAATGACTTAAGAGAAGAAGAAGAAAAGATTTTCCTGAGCTTGTTAAAGGAATACGGAGATATTTTTGCTTGGTCTTACAAGAATCTTAAGGGTGTTGATCCAGAAATCTGTCAACATACTATACCCATGAGAGATGATGCAAAACCAAGTAGATAGATACCATACGCTTAAAACGAAACATTTGCCAGGAAGATCAAAGAAGAGATTGAAAAACTAAAGGAAACTGAATTCATTTACAAAATTGAATACACAGATTTGGTGTCTCCAATTTTGGTAGTACCCAAGAAGAATGGGAAATTATGAGTGTGTTAATCTCAAAAAGGTGAATGCAGCTACCATTAGAGACAACTTTCCTCTTCCGATAACTGAGCATGTTTTAGAACAAGTGGTATAAGCTTCTTAGACGGCTTTTCGAGATACAATCAACTTTTGGTTGACCCAAAAGATCATCAGAAAACTGCTTTTGCAACAGAATGCGGTATATTTGCCTATTGCGTTATGCCTCTTGGGTTAACTAATGCTCTAGCCACTTTTCAGAGGTTGATGAGCCATGCTTTCAAAGAGTATCTTTGGAAATTCTTAGAAGTATATATGGATGATCTATGCGTACATTCGTCAATCCGAGCTGATCATTTTGAACACCTCAAAAAGGTATTCGAGAAATGTAGACTTTATAAAATTTGCTTAAATCCTAAAATGTGCATATTCATGAGAAGACAAGGAAAATTTCTTGGACATATAGTGTCTAAAAATGGCATAGCTACTATACTGATATTGAGAAGATTCATGTCATTGTGTATTTGCCTAGACCAACAACAATCAAGGGGGTACAAGCTTTCATAGGACATTGTGGATATTACCGACGGTTCATATACATGTATGCTATAATTGCGAAACCCATGTATAGCTTGATTACGCACTTTGAATGAACCAAGGCATGTGAAGAATCCTTCATGAAGCTTAAGAAAGCTCTCACCTCAGCTCCAATATTGAAAGCACCAGATTGGGATAAGGTATTCCACGTATATGTAGATGCTTCAAACTTTGCTATTGGTTGTATACTAGCTCAACCAGGAGATGGAAAAATTGACTTTCCTATTTCTTATGCTAGCAGACATTAAACATGGCAGAAAAGAATTACACCACCACCGAAAGAGAAGGACTAGGAATGACCTATGCCGTTAAAAAGTATAGACATTACCTATTAGCCAACAAGTTTGTGTTCTTTGTGGACCACCAAGCTTTGTTGTATTTGGGCAACAAGCCATGCTACACAGGGAGAATAGTGAGATGGCTCATCATTCTTCTCAAATTTGATTTCACAGTGGTTGTAAAAAAAGGCACTACACATCAAGGAGCAGATCATTTATCAAGGATTGTTTCACGGGAATTACCTAAAGGGGTACACGATGATCTACCAGATGCTTATTTGTTCTCCATGGAAATGATACCTAGATGGTCGGAAAAAATTGTGTCATTGATGACAATAGCTCAAGTGGATTCACAAATACCACTTCCTATCACAATCGATTTGATTGAGCAATCGGCTATGTATGAATTACTAGATGGAAGGCTATACAGAAGAAATCAGGACATGATATTGCTTTTATGCATTAACCCTAAAGAGAAAGAACAATACCTAAGTCAAGCACATGTTATCATAGTAGGACTTCACTTTACGGAAGACCAAACTATGCAACAAATCTTGAGGCTTGGAGTATTTTGGCCGACTATGAGGAGATATGTTAGATCTTTTGTAAAAGATTGCCCTCAATGTAAAAAACAAACACCCATTCCTCATGTAACCTTGTTTCAAATGTCACCTGCTCCTAAGTGGAGTAATTATCTGGTTACTTACTTATCGAGCCAAACATTTCCTGAGGATACATATGCATATTTAAGTATAATAATAAGCCTTCTATCTCATCCTATTATTTTTCTCAAGGGTAACATATTTTTACTTTACCATCAGAAAATACTATGGGAAAAGCATCAATAGCTCCGCCTCTTTAACTTGGGGCAAAAAGCATTGATTCTTTATTTCTACTATTTCATTATCATCTCACACCCTAGCTAGATCCTATATTTAGGGTAAACTCTAATATATATATATTCTATGTATTTTTTATATTTTTCTTATATATTTTTTTAAATAGCTACTAGGAGAGAATCAAATCCTAGTGGGACACTAGGTGGCATGATTTCAAAGATATACTTATTTTAATGCATTATTGCAAGCATGATTACAAAACTTTTTCAAGGAGCAATGTCATGCTTTCATATGGCATGAGGTGTCCTTTGGAATTAAATGAAAGTCTAGGCTAAGGAGACCACATGAAGACTTTTGCTGCCATAAACGGACCCTATTTTGATGAATTTTTTACACAAGGTTCCAATCCGAATTGGAAAACAATTTTAAAATGAAAATCGTAGCTAATGGGCTGAAGTTTTTGCCCATATTTTTACTTTTTTATTTGGAGCCACGGTTGAGGAGATATGATCAAAATACTGGACCCAAGTCTGCCCACATCATGCAGGGATAGCTCATTTCCAACTTTTCCAATTCCTGTTCACACTGGCTCCTCTCTTCTTGTGTAAACCCTTGTGGGTTCCCTTCACCTATAAAAGGGGACCTCTTCTTCCTTGGAAAGAACTCAAGCATTCAAGCCATTAATGAGAGGAATTCTTGAGGGAGTGAGTAGTAATGCCTAATTGTACTTAGCCATTAACATAAGCCCAAGCCTACACTTTTTCCTAGAGGGAGACTAGCCATTCTTGCAACAAGCTAACCTTGGAAGATCAACTCTAATCAAAGAAGGTCTTGCACTTGGTGTATCAATCAAAGTGGAATTCTCCACTCTTCTTCTCTCTCCCATCAATAATGGTGCCGAAGGGTTTCAAGTAAGATGTGTTCTACATTGATGTTTTCTTGATTTCTTGTTGTTTTCATTTTCATCTCTAATCCAGCATATACATATATATGTATCTAATCTCATCTCCTTAACCAAACCTATCTCTCTCATTCTTAGTAATTCATCCTCTCTAGGTTCTCTTTGCTACAGGTACATCTCTCCCCGCAGTATCCTTATTGCCTACGAGCAAGAATAGGGCTTGGGAGGGAAACTTCTCATCTCTTCACTTCTCTCATATCTACATTTCTCACATACTATCCTAGATGAATAACCCACATGATGATCATTTCTATCGCTTTCACTCTGTACGATCTATTAGAATTAACGTATGGATTAGCCGTAAAATACACTTTCAACAACGTATAGTGTTTCTCTTCGACCCTGAAAGGCTCAATGAAATACTTCTATCACCGGATCCCATCATACTACCTCTCATAGACTATAATTTTTCTTTTGATGTAAGCGTAGTTATCTTGCTATGAACCAAGAGGATTTGTACACACAATTAATCCCAATCACTAGACAAAATATCTATATTATGGTAAGCACAAAACTACAATTCCAAAGAACAATTCGTAGCCTATTTGGTCAGCCAAGATTGAATGCCATTAACTCATCCATTAACCTTTTCATATTACCCATGATACGATATGACCATAGCCTTGATGTTTTCATCTTCGTATTTTTTTAACATTCTCTTTTGCGTTCTTTCTTTGTGTGTGTGTGAGTGCAAGAGAGAAAGAGTGAGTCTTCTTTGATTGCACTTCTTTCCAAAACCTAGTCTTCATGGCATCTATGGTTTAACTCCTTCATATAGTTTTTGTTGAGTTCTCTCACAAACTCTCACAGCCATAAGCCCGGTGCTTTCCTGGCAAGACCACAAATTCCTCGACACCGCGAAACCAATCAAGCAATGGCGAGTTAAGTCTCAATAGACTCCACCACACCATGCAGCACCAAGCCGACCGAGCTACCAATGGAGAGAAAAAGCTCGTTAACAGTCGAAAGTGCTACCACAGCTCAAGAAATTAGAGTGCTAAAGCACCCTGAAGGTACAATCAAACATAGAGCACAAAAGCTACAAGATTTGCTCTTTGGAAGACATCAACAGCAGCAAACTTCAACATCGGAAACCCTTGAGTTATTTAGTTTAGACCCAGCTCTTGCACAACATATTGGTTTGAATTGCATTGATCTTCATATCATGGTAGATCCAATCACGGCTATGCATAGACACAATTTTTCAACCCATGCATGCACTCATCTCGGAGTACGCCATCTAGGAGGGGTGGAAGAGCACTAAGTACTAAGTAATTAAGGGCAATGTTTGAAGAGGGAGGAAAAGTTCTATGTTAACGTGTAATTTTTTGCAAAATTACCTAATAATGCCCTTATAATTTATCATCAAGGGAAAATTCACTAATAATATCTTCCCGATGAGTGTAAATAGTGTATACACTATCAAAAAATCATTAAAAATAGTCATTTTTTGGGTATTTTTCATCATTTTGGTGATAAGGAGGCTTAAAAATGGAGAAATCCAACAAAAAACAATAAAGCTGTGTTTTTCAAGGGATTTTCTTAATTATTGTATTTTTAATTTACTTTTTAGAGCATTTTGCTATTTTCTTTGATTTTTTCAAATAAACAGGTCAAAATTAATAATAAATAGCAGAGAAGCTCAGATGGAAAAATGGAAGACACGACGGTGAGCAGAAAGAAAAGGCAGACTAGCACAAAAATTCTCAATCAAATCAAAAGATGGAAGCGGGAAGCCTAAATTAGGAGGCCATGCCTAATTTAGGCCAACCCTACTTTTTCAAAATTCTTGCAGAATGAGCTAGATGAATCCGATTAGGGAAGTTTTGGCAAATGCCAGAATTTCGGCGTGACTCCACAGATAGCTTGTTAATGAGGTCCATATACAATGTATATAATTGGTTTAGTGAAATCCATATAAAAAAGCCCTCAAAAAATAGAAAACGGCTCGAAGGTTACAAAGCGTCAAATTCGACATACGAGGCCAAACTGACTCCAAATGAGCCAGAATTGGACATGTTGCTTCAGGACTATGTTGCGGACAAGTCCAAAGCCTCAAAGTTGACTGACCAACCCAACAGATAGAGTAATCACAAAAAAATGGTGATTTCAGAGTCGACAGAGCACAAAGTGATGCAGGCATGACCAAACTTGACCAAATTCAATTTAGGACTTATATTAGGTGTATGAAACATGTCTAGGACAAAATTTGTGGGTTTTGCAAAGTTTTTGTCACTGAAGTAAATAATCACAATTATTTACTTTTGCATCAGTTTTGCTTGGAAATTGTCAAATCATCTCACCTATCCTGTGTACACACCTATTACATGCCAAAAATCAAGTATGAGCCAAAATGACCACCCGTTACTTGTAAAATTGCCAAAAACCGCAAAGAGGTCTTTGCAAGCCAAAATTTGGGTTATGAACAACTTTTCTTGATCCAAATCACCTCATATCTCATACCCAAGGTCTATACCATGCCTAAACCAATTTGTACAAAAAAATGTCAATTTTGGAAGAAAAGTTAATAATCGTGATTATTTACTTTTTGGTCAAAATTGGGGAATTTGATATTTTGCCATCATACATCCAATGTACATGTTGTGATAAGCCTACTAGCCAACTTTGAATCAATTTGGAGTTCAAAATCTCAAATTTCCTTTATATCTACTGTTTGGATTTTATGCATCTTTGCTTGTTCAAAAATTGATTTGAAGCAATTTGGACCAAATTGACAACATTTCAGTCTAAAAGGACATTCTAGAGAAAATCCGACATATCTGCTAACTTTGCACTCTATTCACTGAATAGGAGCAATGCAAGCAGCAAAGAGGGCCAGGAAGAAGCTAAACCAGAAAGAGAAACTACAAGAACTGCCTGCGTATCAACTAGACCCCGAGTCGGTCAAAGCAGCAAAGGCATCTTATCTTTCTAGAGAAGAGCTGGAAGAACACCACACCATGGTCTTCACTGGTAGGTTCAAGAGTGAAGAAGGGCATCAGGTGGAGTTGCAACTTCTGCCTAAAGAGGTCTATGATGTAGCTGCCAAGCCAGAGACCAAAGAGGCTAACCGCAGGTTAGGGCTCAAGCATTTCTACGAACAAGAGCCTTGCAGATTGGACTTTCAAAAAGCTTATGAGCTTCTATCCCACCATCAAAGAGGACGAAACCGCACAAATATCCGACACCCAAGGAAATAAGGTTGAGGTAGTAATCACAAAAGAGATAGTGGTAGAGCACTCAGATTGCCCACTGAAGGAAAGACCATGCGGGCAAGAGACAGGAAAACCGTAGGCGCATTTACCAAGGAGACAACCGCGGCTACATTCGCCGATCTTATCCACAAATAGGTGGAAGAGCCAGCCCGTTTGTACCATCAACACTTGCATTTTCTGGCAAAAAAGCCACCAAGGTACACTACACTAAATCACACCGTGGCCACCACCTTCACTCAGGTTCTTAAGTCAACAACAAGGCACCTTGTGGACCACACGCAGTATGTCTTGACAACCTTGAAGGGCGCCAAGAAGGAAGGGAAAATCACATACTTGGGCGCGGCGCGCTAGAGGTGTTGATGAGAATAGCGTATCATGCCATCAACATGGCCGACAACCTACCACTTGCCCCTGATCAGAATACATGGATTTTGGCAGCACAACCCTCTCCATGAGCTACAAGGTCAGGTAAAAGGTCACAAAAATCAGATGATGAGTCAGATGACATCTCACAAGAATGGCACAGCAACGAGAGGTCTGACAACGAAGAAAAGAGAGCTTGGAGAGAAGAGATGAAGAGGAAACTATGACTACACACCAAGAGGAGCCAGCTCAAAAACAAGCGTGTTTTGAAAGAGATAAACAGGCTTACCAGCGCAGTAGGCAAGCACAAGGGAAGGACCCAAAAAAGTGGGTACCCACAGGATTGAAAGGACCTCAAACAAAGCATCATACCAGAAAAGAGGCAGATGATCCAACTAGAGTTTTTGCTCTCTTAGTGGTTTGTGGATGCCTTCTCTCTAAGAGAAGTGGCAGCACTTCGTGAGCGCTATAGAGGCAATCTCTATGTCTAAAGTGTGAGCATGGATGCTCTATTTATAGCAGAAAAGAAAACTTCCAACTTTTTTTCCAAAAAAAAAATATTTTTTTATTTTTTTCCCAAAAATCATACCTGTGTTTTTGGTACCCTTGTGGTACCCATGAGCTTGACCACTTTGTCATTATCATCAAAAGATAAGGCCACACAGGCCCCCCCTCATTAAGATTAGTCAAGAGGAGCCTCTCCTTTTTCATGTGACAATGTGTCCCACTTTGTCCCCTCCTATGTGAGTTCATGTGCCTTCATTTGTCATCCCTTTGTATTCTTTTGTCTTTATAATTATTTTATTTATTTCTTTAATGATAATTTACTTTACATTTTTAAGTTAAACTTTACAGTCTTATATTAATTTTATAGTAGTAAAAGAAAATTCTACAATCAGTAAATAAGTCTTGCAATAAGTTAGTTAGTGATTCATATAGCTAAACATGTCAAAATTTTGTAGTGTAAATTTTAATTTCTAGGTTTTCTCAACCTACGATTCATAATTTGAACTCGAATATCTTAAATAACGAGTGATGGTTTAAAAAAATACAAATGCGTAATAGAACTTGTGTGCAATTTGAAAGTAGAGACCTTACACCTCCCATTAATGGCTTGAATGCTTGAGTGGTTTTCAAGGAAGAAGAGGCCCCCTTTTATAGGTGAAGGGAACCCACAAGGGTTTACACAAGAAGAGAAGAGCCAATGTGAACAGAAACTGGAAAAGTTGGAAATGAGTTGTCCCTGCATGATGTGGGCAGACTGGGATCCAGTATTTTAATCATATCTACTCAACCGTGGCTCCAAATAAAACAGTAAAAATATGGGAAAAAACTTCAGCTCATTACCTACAACTTACTTTTTATACGCATTTTGCAATTCGGGTTGGAACCTTGTGTAAAAAAATCATCAAAATAGGGTATAGTTTTGGCAGCAAAAGCTTTCTTGTGGTCCCCTTAGCATAGACTTTTATTTGATTCCAATGGACACCTCATGCTATATGAAAGCATGACATTGCTCCTTGACAATGTTTTGTAATCATGCTTGCAATAATGCAATAAAATAAGTGTATCTTTGAAACCATGCCACCTAGTGTCCCACTAGGATTTGATTCCCTCTTGGTAGCTATTTAAAAAGATATATAAGAAAAATATAAAAAATACATAGAATATATGTAGATTGAAAATTACCCTAGATATAGGATTTAGATAGGGTGTGAGATAATAATGAGATGGTAGAAATAAAGAATCAATGATTTTTGCCCCAAGTTAAAGAGGCGGAGCTATTTGACGCTTTTTCCATAGTACTTTTTGATGGTAAAGTAAGAATACGTTATCCTTGAGATAAATAATAGGATGAGATAGAAAGCTTATTGTTATACTTACATATGCATATGTACATTATAGGAAATATAATTATGTATCTAAAAAGTTACAAGATAGATCTTGTAGCATGCGTTCCCACTATGTACGTGTCACAGCACGACACCCACCCCCTCTAAACCTGCACATCCTCCGGTATGTGCCACATTGTCTCTTTGTAAGATTAGCCCTCTTGTACATCTTCCTTGCTTTCTTCCTCACTAGATAATTCCAAAGCCTCGTCTTCACTTTGATCTTCACCTGTGTTTTTCTCTTCTTCCTCATCAACATCTTCTGGATCATTGTCTCTTCTTATCTTAAACATTTTGATCCTTTTTCCTACAATGGGAATCTTTTCTTCTGTACCATCTAGTTCATACAAGCTGTAAGTAGCATTTTCATGCACATGCTTTACAACATACGGTCCAAATCATCTTTTTGAAAACTTACGCATGATTATGTGCTGGTTATCAAGGGTACTATCATATACTAAAACCCAGTCACCTTTGTCAATTGTTTTGCTCCTGAGCCGATGTCGCTTATCAAAGTAGTCCTTGTTTTTCAACCTTGCATTTTTGAGTCGTTCTTTTGCAGCCTCAATGTCTCCAGGTCTTCTCTGTAGTTGCCTTATACGCAATGCAAGGAAATCTTCCCTGCTGAACCCCTCTTGCCAAGGTAGTACATTCCATGTGGGAATTGTATCTTCCATCGGCATCACTAGATTTTGACCATACATTAGCTCCTCGGCATGTAGCGAGTTGCTGAGCTATGTGTTGTATGATCAGTCCATAAAGCATATGGTAACAGTTTTGGCTCTCACCAACTCTTCCTTCGCAAGCCTTGGCCAAAGCTTTGATGATAGGAGGATGCCCTCTTTCACTCTTTCCATTTCCTTCAGGATTGTAAGCTGTGGTAAGAGAAAGCTTGATTCCTAATCTGGTAAAGAACTCCCTTGCTTTCTCATCATCCAGCTCACCTCTATCTGCAGTGATCTTTCCCACACAACCATAACGGCAACTCACCTCATCAAGAAGGAATTTGCACACAGCTTCTGTGGTTTTAGCTCTCAATGCTCTTCCTTCAACCTGGTTAGCTAGGTCCTCTCGTGCAAGAACCAAGTATCTCATCTGCCAGAGTCCTAGAGGCATTGTGACTAGATCCACAACCCATTTATAGTGCATGTCTAGTGGATATGTAGGGTGCAATCCATCACGATGTCGGGCATATACATTTGACAAGTTACGCATGACTCTACAAATTGAGATACATCTTTATACATACCTTTCCACCAGTATTTTTCTTTCAACTTGGAGAAGGTTTCCCACACACCCCTGTGTCCAACCCATAGACTCTCATGAAACTCTTGCATGAGCTTTACTTGAGTCTCTTTTTACATATAACCCGTTGTGGTGTAGCACCCTTTTGTTTAGGATGCTTCCACAAGTAACCATCCCTCAAAATGTACCCATATGCTTTCCTGCGTATCCTCCTAAATTCTTGTTCAAACCAATCATCCTGTTTTGCTAGAGTACTCAAATAGCTTCCAATAAGAAGCTAATCACCTTCATAAAGCTCTTTCAAAAATGATTCAAGTAGATTAGTCATGCAAATATTGTTACCTTTGACATGAGAGATAGAATAGAAATTTGTGCCTACATCATCTCCCTCGTCAATCATTTGTGACTCATCTTCATACCTTTCCCTTGATAGCATATCTGCCACTATATTGTCTTTACCTGCAATGTGCTTAAACTTGGGATTTAAGGACTTAATGTAGGCAATCCACCGCAACATAGCAATGTCTGGAGTTGAGCATCTTGTAATCATCCCAAGAAGTGGTAGACAATCTGTTTCTACAACCACACATGCACCAATTAGGTACTCTTTCCCATTTTTCAAGGCTGTAACCATACCCCATAGCTCTCTCTTTATTTGTGGATAGTTTCTTTGGCGAGCACTTAGTACCTTTGCTCCAAATCTTACCAAATACCTGCGTCCTTCTTCGTCATCTTTCCCTATTGCCCATCCAATCCCTGTAGGACTAGTGTCTACTGTCACAATTACTGGCCTTTGATACTCATAGTCTACCTTTCTCAAAGTTGGTGCTGAATGGAGAAACACCTTTAGCTTTTTCATGGATTTTACATGTGCTTCTATCCATTTAAACTTTTGATTATTTCTAAGCAAATGATAAAGAGCATCAGCTACATGTGCATAATGTGGAATCCAAATAACATAGAAGACACATGCTCCCAAAAACCTTCTAACCTCAGTGATGCTAGTGCACATTTCTTTCATTCTTTGGATGGCATGTACCTTCGTTGGACAAGGTTTCCTACCATATGGCCCGCACATGTTCCCCACAATGAGCACTTCATTGACACCAAACATAGACTTTTTCCCTGACAATGTAAGATTCACTTCTTCCAACCTAGACAAAATTTTATCACAATCATTTATGTGATTTACCACAAACCTGCAACATCCCTTGAGATCCAAAGCTTCATCTTTGTCACTTTCTTCACATCCTTTGATAGGAAAATCATCAATGAAAGGCATTGTGATTTGAGGAATAAAGTCACGTAAGACCTTATTCATCCCATTCATCATATGTGCAACCGAGTTGGTTGCTCCCTGTGGCAAGGTACACATCCTTACCAAACCCAAAGGTGTCCTCATGGTTTTCAAGTCTCTGCTTTCGATTGCAAGATGAAATTGATCATACCCTGAGTAGAGATTCCCCATTGAGTAGATTTCCCTCCCTGCAAACGCCTCTGCAAACTCATCCACAATTGGACCTGTACCTACATTTCTAATTGTCACCTTGTTCACTCGTTGCATATCTTGGATGAAGCATAGAGAACCATTCTTCTTTGGAACTGTGAACCACCTGTTTGAGTATGGAGCAGAAGAAGGCTCCAAGATTCCCATTTTGATTTTCTCATTCGGTAGCTCTTATACTAACTTTGGCAAATGAGCCTTTGGAACCGGAATAGGCCGCAGATTCCAAGGCACATGAGGCATTGTGAAAATAACCATAGGAGCTACAATAGAAGGATCAACACATCCTATCTCATGTGGCTCAAATGCAAAAGCCTTACCATGCTTTGAAAGAATTTTTTTGAAGCACTTTGTCTCCTCTTGTGTTAGAAACTCCTCGCGACCAATCTGCAACTCTTGGAAAGACTCCTTTGTGAAGGTATGCCCAATCTTTTTAGGATTCCTCAAACTTGGTTGTAAAGAAGCCTGCTCAATCTTTTCCCTATTGTTGGCTGGTAAGGGTGAAGCTATTGGTTTCACCTTCTTTGCTACACTCTTGTATTTAGTTTCAGCATGGACTTCTGGGCCAACTGTTTGGTTTTCTTTAAAGGCTTCTATTGCTTGATACATTTCCATAGAGAAAACTTCCACAACTTCATTTTCAAGATGCAAACTACACCCCATTATAGCATCAAGCTCACCCATAGTATCTACAAAGAAACTTGTTCACACAAACCCAAAACATTTTCAGTAGGCTCTCGCAATCCACTCTTTTTCATGCCTATTTGTACATTATGCACATATTGCCTCTCACATCTCGTCAAATCTTCAAGTTTTGTAAAACATACTGATCCATTCCTTGTTACCAAGGAGCTCATTGAAAAAGTTTCACCTATTTTTGGATCAGGCGAGACCCTTTTTCTTTCTGTACCACTGCAATCCCGCTTTACAATGGTACTTGGCCAAAACCCATCATTTCTCTATGATCATGAAACTCTTTGCTCACCTTTGGTAGAGGATGTTCTCTGAGGTAGTCACGATTTCTTTCATGATTTACACAAACTGTGAGAAATTGGACAAGTCGTTTACCATCTTTGCTACGTATCCTAACATATGTTGAACCATCATCCATTACCTTTGTTTCCATTCGAACTCCCACAATGTAGGGCTGTCCAAGGATGAGATGATATGAAGATGTATCATGTACAAAAAAGT
Source organism: Adiantum capillus-veneris (assembly GCF_014529385.1). Lineage (NCBI taxonomy): Eukaryota > Viridiplantae > Streptophyta > Polypodiopsida > Polypodiales > Pteridaceae > Adiantum > Adiantum capillus-veneris. The sequence goes on along the minus strand of NW_028221403.1, from coordinate 348,339 downwards.
TTTGGTCAATCTTTACATCACGTATTGTCACCTTCACACCTGGACATGCTGCATACAATTCACCGGATGAATTGTTTGCCACTTTCACCATCCAACCATGATCTGTGTCCATCGGCCATTTGCACTTGTTGTAGAGACTCTCTGATATTATGTTTATTTCTGAACCATGGTCAATCAAGGCAACAAATGGCCCTTCAAGGTCACCTACCTTGACCAAAGTTTCTGTAGTAGCCCTTGCCCAATGACTTCGTGAATAGTATCTCCTACGAATATCTTCAACTTCTTCATCATCATTTGAGAAATGCACTTGCTTCACTCTCCCACTAGATTGGTAGCATCCTACCATAGCTCCATCATCCTCCTTATTTTGCAGTTGCATCCCTTGTGTCTTCGAGGTTTCCCATTCAACCTGTGGACGAGAACTTCAGCAAGGGTTTGCCTCTTCCTCTTGATGATGTCAATGATCTCCTCATGGAATTCACGCTTTGCAGTTCCAAGAACTTCTCCCAGAGTAAACTCAATCTTGCTATTCAAAAACCTTAATATCATATTGTAGTTTATAAGTTGGGCCTTTTGTCTTACCTTTTGTTGGCTCTTTCCTCTTTCCTGTTTTAGACTCCTCCATGAGTACTTTAGGTGGAGACGCTCCTTGTGTCGGGGTTGTTTGGGAAGGCATTGAGTCACTTCTTCCCCCACTTCTAGAAGCTCTTTTTGATGGTCCTTCATCAGCATTCTCACGCCTGCGTTTTTCTTCTATAATAGCCTCATTTTGTTGGCATTTTGTAATGTAGGCATGCACTGACAATGAGTCCACTGGATCATTCCATCCTGTTTCTAGACGTATGCAATCACGTGCTTCATGTAGAATCTCTTTTGTAAGCTTTACCTTTTTAGCTAATTGCATGACATTTGGCCACATTTGACCATGATGGTCATTCACCTCTTCATCACTAAGATGCTCAATTTTTACTCCATAAGTAGCTGCCTCAACTGAAGAGCTAGCATGGTTAATTGCCATATCTTCAACTAAGGTTTGCATTCCCCCCTTCCCAAAGTTAGTTCTCAAGGGTAGACCTGTCTCTCTTAAGTGGATTTTACCATCCTTAAAAGAGACAACATCTTTTGACAAAGCATCACTAAAATCATCACAATCCCTTCTTACATGGTATGTACTATCACACCAAATACATCTATTAACAAACCCTTATTTGGGCTGTTGTCTTTGCCTAGGAAGTGGCCCTGATGGTTGGCCTTTTTCTTCAAGCTTTGCAAGTTTCACCTTCAAGTCACGCATTCCCTTCACAAGTTCATCTAGCATAGACTCATCAAACTTAGGAGCTATATAAGTAGGCTTTACCATTTTGTCAAAAGTTGAAGTTGAAGGACTTGTAGTGTTTACTACCATCTTGTCCCTTCTTCTTTGTCGTTTGGCAAGCAGTGAGACAACACCTTCAACCTCATTCCAGTCGGTCTTTAGTCCTTGCTCAGCATCTTTATCTTCAAGAAGAAGCTCCAAATTTTCTTGAAACTCTTTTCCTGCATCTTGTAAGAAAAGATCTGTCTTCTCTGCATCTAGTGTGGCCCTTTCTGTCCTGGTGAGTTGTGCATAGCGCCGCTCAAATTCCCTAAGTAGCTCTGTTATTGATAGTCCTTGCTTTGGCTTGACTACCCATTCTAAGAATGTCCTTTTGGTCACTCTCTCAGAGTCCTCCATGAAATGATCCTCCTTTAAAGCTACTTTGAGTTCTTTCCAATTTCTCTAGTTTCTAGAGCAACAACTAGCTCAAAGCTTTGAATCATCTCACCTTCTGACACGCGATGCAGCTCCATCTCCTTCACATACTCGCTTAAGTACTTGGTTACATCTTTGCCATTGAGCAGAACCATTCTATTGATGATTGCTTGTATGGCCTTCGTTACTGAAATCTCCCTTCTTTCAGTGGCATGTTGTTGTTGCATGAACATTGCAAATGCTTGAAAAATTTGCATTGTTGTTGGGTGAAAATGCATACCCTGTTTCTCAACATGATCACCCATGGTTACCCACAAACTCACCCTGGCAGTTTCGCATCGGGTTCACCAAAAATATGTCGAGAAATTTGCGGTCTTGCCAGGAAAGCACCGGGCTTTTGGCTGTGAGTTTGTGAGAGAACTCCAAAGCTATATGAAGGAGTTAAACCATAGATGCCATGAAGACTAGGGTTTGGAAAGAAGTGCAATCAAAGAAGCCCCACTCTTTCTCTCTTGCACTCACACACACAAATAAAGAACACAAAACAGAGTGTCAAAACAACACAAAGATGAAAACATCAAGGCTATGGTCATATTGTATCATGGGTAATATGAAAGGGTTAATAGATGAGTTAATAGCATTCAATTTTGACTGACCAAATAGGCTACGAATTGTTGTTTGGAATTTTAGTTTTGTGCTTACCATAATATATATATTTTGTCTAGTGATTGAGATTAATTGTGTATACAAATCCTCTTGGTTCATAGCAAGATAACTACACTTACGTCAAAAGAAAAGTTATAGTCTATGAGAGGTAGTATAATGGGATCCGGTGATAGAAGTATTTCATTGAGCCTTTTTGGGCCAAAGAGAAACACTATACGTTGTTAAAAGTGTATTTTACGGCTAATCCATACGTTAATTCTAATAGATCGTACAGAGTGAAAGCAATAGAAATTATCATCATGTGGATTATTCCTCTAGGTTAACTCTAGTATTTGTAAAATGTAGATAAAAGAGAAGATAAGGGAAGAGAAGAGAAGAGAGTTTCCCTCCCACGCCCTATTCTTGCCCGTAGGCAATCAGGATACTGCGGGGAGAGATGTACCTGTAGCAAGGAGAACCTAAAATTTGTAGAGAGGATGAATTACTAAGAGTGAGAGAGATAGGTTTGGTTAAGGAGATGAGATTAGATATATATATATATATATATATATATATATGTTGGATTAGAGGGTGAAAAAGAAAACATGAAAACATCAATGTAAAACACATTTTACTTGACAAACCCTTCGGCACCATTATTGATGGAGAGAGAAGAAAAGGGGAGAATTCAACTTTGATTGATACGCCAAGTCCACGACCTTATTTGAGTTGATCTTCCAAGGATAGCATGCAAGAATGGCTAGTCTTCCTCTAGGAGAAAGTGTAGGCTTAGGATTATGTTAATGGCTAAGTACAATTAGGCATTACTACTCACACCCTCATGAATTCCTCTCATCAATGGCTCGAATGATTGAGTGGTTTTCAAGGAAGAAGAGGTCCCCTTTTATAGGTGAAGGAAACCCACAAGGCTTTACACAAGAAGAGAAGAGCCAGTGTGAACAGAAACTGGAAAAGTTGGAAATGAGTTGTCCCTGAATGATGTGGGCAGACTAGGGTCCAGTATTTTGATCATATCTCCTCAACCGTGGCTCCAAATAAAACAGTTAAAATATCAGCAAAAACTTCAGCTCATTAGCTACAACTTCTTTTTTATATGCATTTTCGAATTTGCATTGGAACCTTGTGTAAAAAAATAATCAAAATAGGGTACAGTTTTGGCAGCAAAATTCTTCTTGTGGTCCCCTTAGCATAGACTTTTATTTGATTCCAATGGACACCTCATGCCATATGAAAGCGTCACATTGCTCCTTGATAAAGTTTTGTGATTATGCTTGCAATAATGCATTAAAGTAAGTGTATCTTTGAAATCATGCCACCTAGTGTCCCACTAGGATTTGATTCCCTCCTAGTACTTATTTAGAAAGAAATATAAGTAAAATATGAAAAATACATATAATATATATAGATTGAAAATTACCCTAGATATAGGATCTAGATAGGGTGTGAGATAATAATGAGATGGTAGAAAGAAAGAATCAATGCTTTTTGCCCCCAAGTTACAGAGGCGGAGCTATTGACGCTTTTCCCATAGTACTTTTTGATGGTAAAGTAAGAATACGTTACCCTTGAGATAAATAATAGGATGAGATGGAAAGCTTATTGTTATACTTACATATGCATATGTACATTATAGGAAATATAATTATGTATCTAAAAAGTTACAAGATAGATCTTGTAGCATGCGTTCCCACTATGTACGTGTCACAGCACGACATCGTATGAGTGGAATAGATTCTAATAGAGGAGAAAACCAAAATAGGGCTAGAGAAACATGTCGAAAGAGGTAAGAAGAGTTAATTGCTCAAGATATTTCCAATCAACTCGAACGTGTTAACGCGTCACTTTTGGAACATGTACCAGGAGTTCTTATTGAGGGATTAAGAGAAGGTAGGCTAGTGGGCCAACCCACACCAGTAAGAGAAATAGTTAACCAACCGTTTAACTTAGACCAAGGTTGCAACTTGGGGTTAAAAACATTTATTTGCTCTACCCAGACCACGAGTACTAAATTTTTGGGAAGACCCACACTTTGAAAATCCGTTAGATCAAATGGCAGTGCCAGTAGCATGAGCTATGATACGATTGGCAGACTTTACACAGTTTGCAGGGCTATAGGATGAAGACCCTGATGCTCATCTTCAAAAATTTGAAGTAACATGTGTAGCAAATGAAATCATGGACAACGATCAAAAACTACACATTTTCCTAGCTACCTTTAAGGATGAATATGCCAGTTGGTATGGAAATGTACCAATAGTGAATTAGGCTACTTACCCTGAGCTGACAACAACATTTTTAGCAAAGTTTTTCCATCAAGGATTCCAAGATAGACTTGCTCAAGAGTTAGACTATCTTCAGCAGGGAATCAACAAAAGTATTGATCATTACATCCAAAGGATGGAGACAATAGTACGAAAGATGGGAAATACAACACCAAATCAGGATACTCACAAACCTAGGCTTGTAGATGGCTTGCAAGATCCGAACGCTCAACAATATGTGAGTTTAAGAGACCAGCAGACTTAAAAACTGCTAAACAAGAAGCTAGAAATTGGGAAGAGGTGCAATTAAGCCAACAAAGGAGAAGAGAATTGTTTAGTAGACCTAGTATGGTTACTTCTCCCGCTATACCGATTCCACAAACTCAGGAGCCTGTACCTGGTTATGGAGCTACACCACCACAAGTGGTGGTAAATTCAAATCAAACTCCTTATTATACCCCAAATCCATACATGACAGCTCCAACAAACATGCTGCAGACTGGTACACCACCACCACCAGCTCTCACAGAAGAGAGGGTAGTCCAAGTGATGACAATCACAGTTGGAGAATTAAAGGAAGAAATTCTAAGTGCTTTAAGACCTCAAAAAAAAGAAGTATATGATATAGCTCAACAAGCACCAGGCCCGTCTATCAGTGCACCTCTAATGAGATCCAATGTGTGGTGTGGGAAGTGCAATGATTACGGCCATTTAGCAACTGAGTGTCCAACTACATCAAGGGTAGTGCCATACCAAGTACGTACACTATTTTAGACCTTTTATCGAAAAAACAATCATGTGGAAGACAATTGCTTTGTAAAGCAACCATATGAATGCCGTCAAGCAAGGGCTATGCAAACGAGTTATAAATTTATGGGATAGGAGCAATACAACCTATGAGATAGGTCCACCACCACAACCTTTTATGCAAAGGGGACTGCTTGAAACATATCAGCAACAGTTACAACAACAAAGGCAAGGGTTACCACCTGTTGGGGTATAGGCACATGTGCCTTGCTCGACCGCCCAGAGTCTGGGCGCCCACTGACTTGTATACCTTATACATAGCATAAGTGTATAGGGGGCTACTCACTCATTGAGTCTCCCCACCCATATCTGTGTGTTGTGTTTCTTCTTCTCTCTCTCACTCTCCGTCTGTGGTGCTCTCCGATCCCCTTCAATTGGTATCAGAGTGACAGGTGTGAGAGCGTAGATGGACGGCTTCGCGATGAACTCGTCGGGTAAAAGGCAGAGAGGTCACAGATCTGAGCAAAGAAATAGAGGAGGCTTGTGGGAAGTTATACAGAGGCTTGTAGGAGAGCTCTCAGGAGCTTCCTAGTGCTCACAGATCAGTCCAGAGTTCCTCTATAGATCAGCCCATTGTGTACAGCATTTTCCCTCTTCTCGACAATCTTTGCAACGGCTACATCGGCGACAGATTGGAGCTTGGAGCTTCCATAGACATGGAAGCATTGTGAGATTGATGCATTCAGCTCACGCATCAAGGTGGGAAGTGAGTTTGAGCCTTTCTATGAGCTCAAAGAAGCACAGAAGAAAGTCGTTCAGTTTTTGACAGTTTGACAGTAGTCTACTGTTTTGCTCATAACTTGAGCTACAAAGCTCCGATTTTGGTTCAAAACGGAGCTGGATTCAAGCTCTACGACTTTGTAGAAGGAATCGTTTTCTGATTCAGAGTGTAGGTGGGTCTGAAATTAAAAACAGAGAGACTGTTTTCCAGGACAGTTTTGGGCTCTATTGTTTTCTTTGCTGCAGACAGCTTACACGTGCACACTGCAGGTAGCAGGCACATGTGAGGTGTTACAAGATCGGGTTTGACTCCCAGGTACAGGTTGAGTCTAGTACTCCCACAGGTGTTGCCAGTTGCAGTTGAGTGGTTCTTTTGCAGTGTTGTGGCTTGCATACATGGTCTTTGAGCGGGTAATGCTCTATGTATGCTTATGTGGTGAGCAGTAGATCTTGTGAGCAAGTGCAGAGGTTGGTTGTGGATGACATGTATGGTCACCTGTGGTACTCTTTGTGAGCATTTGTTGGACACAGGTTTGTAGAGCTTATGCATGTATGTTGAGTGTAGTTTGATGCGCATTGATTGCTCATTGTATTGAGCTTGCAGGACAATGGTTATTTTGTGTTGATAGCCATTGTGCGTCGAAACTCTGGTGAAATTTTCCCAGGAGTTTTATACCCATCATTTATGCGATCTAGGCAGAGATTGCAGGTTGCACTTAGCATTTGCTTGCGGTGTTCTCTCCAAGTAGGAGATTTGTGCGTGTGTATGCATCAATGCCGCACAGTGTGGGCTTGGTGATTAGATCACGATTTGACAGGCATACAATTATCTTGGCGCGCTCACAGGAGTGAATATTGTGATGTATGCTTGTGTGGCTACGAGCTAGGTAGTCGGATTCGAGCACTAATGGCTTGAGGTTTTTCAGCAAGTTTCAGCTACAGGTTTACAAGTTAGAGGCAGGTTTGAGGGCTTATTTGGGCGCTGAATTTTCAGCCATTGTTTCCTCTTTGTAGGTGTCCATGTATGGATCAGTTGTAGGCTGATCTGGGACATGTTTGTGACTTGTTTATGCAACTGTTTAAGAGCTGAATTTTGGGGCGGTTTTGGGGCTGATTTGCAGCCATATTTTACAGCCATATAGGAGCTTGGTTTACTCTACCGTACACTTGGCATTTGGGATTTGCATCATTGCCATTTGTGGGAGCTTTATGCTCACAGATTGTCTCACAGATTTTGCATCGTGACTTTGCCATATTCTTGGACAGTTGGCAGGTGCTGAGACATTGATTTTGCTCTCTAGTTTGCTACATTGTGCTCATGGCAGAGACAGGTGATCGCTCAGATTATGATCTCTCCGAAATGCGCATGTTTGATGGGTTAGACTTTGCAACATGGAGAGAGTGTATGCTTGATGCATTGACACATCGAGGGTTGCATGGACCATTGAGTGGTGATGGAGGTAGACCTTCATGCTTGTCTGACAATCAGTGGCAGGAGCTAGATGAGATGGCATTATCTACAATATGTTTGCACGTTGCGGAGTCTATATTTGCTCTCGTTATGTATGAGACGACTACGAGAGCATGTAGGCAAAGATTGCATGAGATGTATGATAGATCTGAGTCATCTGAGACTCTTGTGAGACAAACAACGGCATTCACATATGCGCCGACATGTTATGTGTTGGCATTGTGGTCATTTAGGGCACATTAGACGGCGATGCTTTCGTCGTATGAGACAGCACAGGAGACAGGCTAGTCTCAAGGATGCAGTAGATGCTATAGGCTCCATTGACTTTACAGTTTGCAGGATCAGATACAGTGTCTGAGTACCCTAGTGACAGTGAGGTCACATTTTCTTCCTGTATTACTCCTGATTTTTTGACGTCTGAGGATAGTGCACTTCTTTTGCAGTGGGTGCTAGACAGGGATGCTACTTTTCATGTCACTCCGTATCGTGACTGGTTCAGTAGCTATTCTAGCAGAGTGCATGGTAGTGTGAGATTGGCAGATGGGTCACTGCATGAGATTGCTGGTTTAGGAGATGTGAGACTATCATTATCGAGCGGTGCATCATACGTGCTCAGAGATGTGCATCATGTGCCAGATTTGACGATGAGTTTGATCTCCGTTGGTCAGCTCAGGGATAGTGGATGTCGGGTATCGCTACTTGAGTGATCTTTTGCGTTGCATTTGGGTTCGCTAGTGATTGCGAGAGGTGCTACAGTTGGCACATGGAACCCATTGCACGTAGTAGTGGTGCGAGATGGTCGAGTCTCAATCTTGTTACAGCCATGCAGAGAGCGAGAGACCCAGACAGTCTCTTTTGCTCATGGGTTGCAGGGTTCTTTGCATGTAGTACAGAGTAGTGAGCTCGTTGTGCACACAGTTGGGGCACAACTTGAGCAGTCACACAGAGAGGTGAAAGAGTCAGACATGCATGCTTTGCTAGTGACTGAGCAAAGCAGAGAGTCAGTTGTGCGAGATACTTCTATGCAGGATAGACAGGTAGAGCGGTCTTGCTCTAGTGAGTCACGACAGGAGGACGTTGTGCAAGAGTCTATGCATAAGGAGTTAGAGCATGAGAGTTCTAGTGAGTCACAACAGATTGAGTGGTCATGTTTGCAGTGGATGATTGCAAAGGAGGCTGAGACGTTAGTGATTATGCAGTCATTCCTTTCTATGCTCGATAGTGAGCATGGGGATATAGTTGTGCAAGATATCTCTTCGAGCAGACACCTAGAGCAGCTGGTTTGCTCTGAGGTTGCACGACAGGTTGATGCGTCTTTTGTGGATAGTCAGGAGATGCATGTGGCTGACACGCCTTGTCAGTCAGAGATGCCTATTGCCAGGGATATATATGTTGATGCATGCTCCGTAGAGCTAGCAGGGCCCACTAGCATTGCATCAGCATTTGGTGGTCTCATGTATGAGATGTTGATCTTGAGACCGGATATCGCAACTACAGTGGGAGAATTTGCAGTTGGGATTGTTAGTTGTTTTTTGATTGATGATGTCATAGTGCACGAGGGAGATATGCAGGTATTGCGTACATACTTGCAGTTCGTGTGTGATATGTCTAGTGGTGTATGGACTTACACGGGAGCAAGACAGCCAGATGCACACGATCACAGCCAGCCAGTGGGCATCGGTTGAGAGAAATTTTTTATCACCTTTTGTAGTCTTTAGACTAGCTTCCCTTGCTTAAAGGCACGGTCGCCTTTAAGTGGGAGGTTGTTGGGGTATAGGCACCTGTGCCTTGCCTGGTCGCCCAGAGTCTGGGCGCCCACTGAGTTGTATACCTTATACATATCATAAGTGTATAGGGGGCTGCTCACTCATTGAGTCTCCCCACCCATATTTGTGTGGTGTGTGTCTTCTTCTCTCTCTCACTCTCCGTCTGTGGTGCTCTCCGATCCCCTTCACCACCTTGATCAAGGTTGCAAGGACAAATGAGCAGAAATTCTCCATATAGACCTCCATTTCGACGAAATAGTTTTCGATACACTAATCCAAATATGGGGCCATCTAGCCCTGTGGTATGCTATAACTGTCAACAGGAAGGGCATATAGCTCCTTATTGCCCCAATCCTTGTAAAATCAAGACTATATACCGTTATGTCGAATCTGTAGCGAGGAGGGTCACTATGAAGATTTATGTCCAAAGCGGGTAACTTTAGTGCAAAATGAAAAAGGGAAACAGAAGGTTGATGAGGATCCTAGTACCTCTGCCAATTTAGTAGAGGTTGAACAATTGCAAGATGGATTCCCTCGTAAACAAAAAGCAAGGAAAGTGACCTTTGCTAAAGAACCTGTGATGGTCGGGGTAGTTACTCGATCTCAAAAGATGGACCATGATAAAGGGATTACTGTCCCAAATGTGAGTAAGAAGATTGAGGACTCTTTCATAAAAGAGTTTGTAGAATCTCCTGATGAAGTATCTGAGGATCATTCTGCTAATGAGTCACCTATTGCTTTTAAGCTACAGGAAGAGGAAGAAATTACAAAAGGTATAGCACCTTTTCGAGAAAGGTTACAAACATGTGTAGCTCACAGGAAAATCGTACCAGATACTTGTAATTTATGGGAATCTATGAAGGATTGCAAAATCTCATTGGACTTGACCACTTTAGTAGAGATATCTCCTTTGTAAGAAACAATTATATCATAAGCTCGTATGTAGAAGAGGGAAGAGAAAAAGCTCTAAAATGATGGAGCAAGTCAAAGAAAAAGGAGTTCATGTACTAGATATTTTTTATGGACCTAGAAGCACCTACTATTTCCTTGGAAATAGGAAGCCATAGCATAACAGAAGTGCAATTAGATGGTGGAGCAGCAGTCAGTTTAATGATTGAGCAAACTATGGGAGAGTTGGGATTGAAACAAGTGGAGCCTACAAACATCGTTCTACGCCTGGTAGCTCAACGACGTGTAAAACCTTTAGGAATTTTACAAGGGGTCAAGACTATAGTTTCAGGACTTGACTATAGTGGCATATCCTGGCTGACCCCATAGTAGATTTGGAGTTTTTTACTCTTGACAACGAGGATGAGGGGGTACCCTTGGGTTTACCTAGGGGATTATATCATATGTTGTTGCCTAGACAACAAGCAATACTCCAATATGGCCAAGTACAACCCTATGGAGGGGGTCTTCAACGAGTTTTACCTTTTGGCTTAGCCAATGCACGCGCACTATTCCATAATATCTAGTGAGAGGTTTAGAAACAAAACAAAACAGAACCACAAAATTACAAACAAATTAAAAGAAACTCAAATATCCAAAAAGAAATGTTTCCTTTTATGTTTGATTTTTTGTTTTATTCAAAACAAAACACTAAAAAAAAGAAAAATCACCAAACAAAACAAAAACAAGAAAACCCATAAACATTAGGAGTAGGATAACTACATTCCTTTAGGGGGAGTGTAGTCTAATCTTTTTGCAGAATCGAGAAATTTTGTATGGAGGAAATACTTGTTACAAATTGGAGCTGATTGTCAAAGCTGTATCTGGGGATGTAGTTCTAAAGTGGAGCATTTTCAAGCAGATTAAACAGGTGGTTTACTTCTAACTATAATGTTCATTTTTTCTTCTTCTTTTTTAGTTTTAATCATTTTATGCTTTCTGTAATAGATGTGTCAGTGACAAGTTAATACCACACTATTCATAGTCAAGCTTGTTAGCTTAGGGGGTTTATATATTCTTTTTAACTTTCACTTAGCAATCACCGATCGGTGACCAAGCTGTTAGTGGCTGAGAGAGGTAGTCAAGGTGATTATTTAATAGAGTCACTGTAGCTAAACTAGTTTTGGGCAATATATTTATGCTCTTAATGGTGATCTAGAGATCCCTTAGAAGTGATGTAGGTATCTATGGTTGGGAGTATAGACCTTCAAACTCTAGAGTATGGGCGATATGCTAGTTAATTTACACTAATGATGAGCCAAGGGGAGAATAGAACAAAACTTTTATGTTATATGTTGTGTGACCGTCGTCGTACAAGTTTGGTAGGCGAGTGGGTCTACTTTGTCTCTAGTGATAGAGCCACGAGCCGTAGCCACGATTTGTACGGGGTGGAAGTGTAAGTGCTAATAATTCCTGCTCGACGCAGCAGTGAGAGTGGAATGCATGCGAGAAAAAACAATCAAGTCCTACGTGACTTGTAACAATAAAAATAAAAATAATATTAAAAAAAATTAATGTATGAAAAAAACAACAATTAGAGTCTTTTTTTTTTGAAATTGGGAATTCAAACAAGGGAACTTAAATTAAGGGGAATGACTTCCACTTAGATGTGAATACTGTACATAATTTTTATAATATAGGGGTTAATTGGTTTACCTCTATAGAGCTCTAGCGCCATGGAGGGGGGTTGTTCTTGCTATTAAACAGTAATAAATTTATTGTCTTGCCTTGGGCGGTTTATAGTTATTCCATTAACTAGTCACCTTATTATTAATTTTAGTTGCTATTGGTGAGGTTTAGGTTTGTGATTTGTAAATCTTTATATATGCTAGTTAGTGAGGGTATATACGTTTTCTGGGGTTAACATGTTTATATAACTATGTCTAGTGTTTATTAATTTGTCACTGAGTTGTCACTAACTGACTGATTAACGGTTTTATTGTTGAAACAAATCTAGTTCTTGTTTTAAAATAAGTAAGAATGGCAGAGTACTGGTGTTAGTGTAATGTATTACAGGCTTTATGCTCATGAGGGCGTTCACAGTTAAGGAGGGGAGCCAATTATTTTTTAAAGTGTTGCAGTCAAGCTGGGGAGTTGTAGCAGTTTAAGAAGATTTCATAGTGTTGAAGATATTTTCTTTTTCGTCGAGGATGACTTCAAGTTTCAGTAGCGGAGGAATGCAGACACCAAGATATTTTTTATTTTTGTATCAAAACTGGGGTAACTTGGGATCTGCATGGGCATTTTAGATGCATTTGCATACAAATTAACTACATTATGATGTGTTTACCTTTATTTTCAGTTTTAAGTCTACTTAAATATATTTATTAGTACTATTTGAAAACATGTTCGTAGCAAACGTTTTTCCTAAACAATCACCATAGTGAGGTTTTGAGCTGATGACTCGTTGGAATAGCTAATGAAGGTCGTCTTATATGATTGTCTTTTACGATGTTAAAATTGCTCATCCCTAGAGTTTGAGCAAGGGAAAGGGAGAGGTTTGCTATCTGTAGCGTAAAAGGGAGTGAGATAGGTTTTGACCTTAAGACTTGTTGCAATTGATCTTTAAGATCTTTTAGGATGGTCCTTACAACGTTAAAATATTTTCTTTTGATGATTGATTTGGTGGACACGAGAGTAAATGAATTGTCTACCAAGTTCAAGTAAGTGAGCGAGACAGGCTTGAGACACCAAATTACACTAATTTTTTCAAAATTTTATAGATTTTCCCACCTTCAAATATAAAATTTAGAGGTAAATTCAAAATTTGTAGGTGGGATTACACTAAACCTAGGCATTTTTCGAGCACTTGTACGTAGCTTTGCCTTCTTGCTTGAGAGTTAGTGTGTGTGTGTGTTAGTGTGGGGCTGGTTGCTTGTATGTGAATGAGTGTGTGTGTGTAGTAAGCTTAGGTAGAGAGAGAATTAAAAAAACGTGAGAGTAAAAGAGAATAGGAGAGAGAAGCAGAAATTGAAAGCAGAAACAGAGAAAGAATGGGAAATAGAGAGAATTAGAATGCTGCTTGCTTGTGTGAGAGTGTGTGTGTGTATGAAGAATTGAGAGGAGAGACTGACTACTTGCAAACTGAAGAGAGAGATGGAAGGAAATTGATTGAAGAATCAAGACTATCTTGCAAAAGTCGGGGATAGAAGCCAAGCTATTGGTCCAAAGCAATCATAACAAGACGATTCAAAGCACTTGAAGGTTGATCTACAATTTGCAATATAAATAAATATAAACATACAATTCTACAATAACAAATAAATTTGAATGTTAACCATAAGAATTTGATACATAGCTGAGAATATAAAATGGACTTGCATGTATGTTTTTTATTCTGCATCATTGTGAATGTCTGCTAGAGGTTAAACTTAGAAAATCTTCCACGTTAGAAGCATTTAGATTGGGGAGAAAGTGAACATTTGTAAAAAATAAATCAATTGAATACAGATATTGCAATATTTCACCAATGTATTGTGTAAAGAACGAGCGTATGGGAAATTGAGAGTTAAGGTTTGATTGTGCAAAGTAAAAATATCGTTATCATTGGTCGACTCCATATGTCAACTTAAATCTGTAAAGAAGCATCTTTGGTTATGGTAAAAAAGAAGTACTTTTGAAATGAGACATTGAAATATAAAAATATATGTTATTTTTGTTGGTATGAGTAAAAAAGAAATGCTTGTAAAAGTGGAATTTCCAGGGCATTCATATGTCCTTTATACTTAGTTTTAGTAGATTGTAGTGCGTACTCGGTGTTAGAGAGTGTTAGTAAATGTTGGACTACAAAATTCAAAAAATTTAGCAAAAAGAACGCAATCATAAACTTGTTAAAATGGGTTTAAGAGTAGTAAATGAATGGCAAATTAGTGCACGCTTAGGATAGATAGGGGACCGTTGGACTAATTGAACATCAATTAGAAGACTTGGAAGGCAACGTTCACCCCTTGCCCCTATTGTATACAAATTCAATTATTCATTTCCAAGGTTGATTGGTTCATGAGACTCTCTCTCTCTCTCTCTCTCTCTCTCTCTCTCTACGATTCCGCATCATCGACTTTGACATGGTAAGTCTGAGCCTTGGTGGAGGCTAAGTTGCATAGCAGCAAAGAAGATCCAATGATATCTCCATTATTGTCGACGTCATCCTCCCCTTTCACTACCTCCTACATTTTAAAACATTGTGGAGCTTTCCCTCTGCTTGTCCGTGCCAGTTTCCCCCTCTCTATCATTAGCGTTTTGAGACACTAAGTCGACAGTCCACTGCGCCCCTTACTCTCCTTGTCAGGAACATTTTGAAACGTTGCCCGCAGGAGACCCTTTGATGTCGACCAATTTCCTCCATACAACATTGTCTGCTATGCATTTTAAAATGTAGTCAGCAAACAGTGGCCCCTCCTTGGCACAGATTCCACTGCAGCGTTTTGAAATGCACTCCCCTTCCTAGCAACATCCCCCCCCTCTCCACGATCGCTCCATCTGAAGCATTTTAAAATGCTGATGGAAGGTTTGTCCTTGATTGGCTTTGGGAAGTGTGAAAACCATGTGGAGGAGGGGCTTGGGAGATGGTACAGACTTAGATCGACTTTGGATAGTGCGGCCTTTGGAGGCAAGGATCTTAGAGCCCAAGAGAGGGGCATCTACGACGACTTGAAAGAGTTATTGAAGGAGTTTTTGGAGCAGAATGGAAGAGGTGAAGAGATTGGAGACTATTTTGCATCTTGGGATTCAGTGCCACTAGTTTTGGAGTGTGAGAAGATACCAGATTACCAGATTTTTCAACTTCAACATGTTACTAGTCAAAAATTCACAGATAAGGAGTTTTAAAAATAGTCCTTAAATGTACTTGATATAAACAAATTACACATAGTGACCCCCCCTAAGGCAAGAACTCACATGAAGATAAAGATAAAGGCAAGCTGGATAGAGATTCGATCATAAAGATTTGACAAAGGAGATCGGCATGGCACATGTGGTGGCAGCCACCTAGCTCGATGTCAGATTTCTAGTAAAAACACAAGTGCCACCACTAGCTTTAGCCAGAGAGAGGCTTGTGAGTGGCAGAGATGGGCAAACAATGCTCCCTATAATTAGTTTGGACCCTTGTGTTGGAGTTCAAGTTATCGATGTTTGGACCCGTAGGTCCGAGTTCAAGGCACATGCATCTAGGAGGGAACCAATCAAACGTATCTAAAACACTATGGATGAGTGCACCAATCCAATGTTGTTGGTCGGATCACGGATAGGATGTGTTTCAGGTTTCATTCTCTGGGAATATTATATTTTGGATGTGATGCGTTCACCGTTCACAAATGGGGATTCCTGGACATAGTGTGGTCTACAATCAAATTTTTTACAAAGGCAATTGATGCTCAAGATGGCATCATTCTTGGGTAAAATGTTAAGGGTAGCAAAACTGAGGGGTATCTAGTAGTCCAAGGCCTGATACTGGGGTGTCCATGGTAGCTCCTTCATCGACTTGGTGTCACTATTGATGTGCACTATGAGTTGCAAAGAGGGTCACTTAGGGTTTTGGCATCTCAAATGAACTGGCCAATGTGATCCCATTATTTATTTGTTCTTTCAGGTATTTATTTTACTTATTTCTCAAAGTTTGGGTAGGGCAATTCACTGAGGTTGCTATATAAGTAACCCCTTGCCTTCATTGTTATTTTCAAATGGAGGTGTGACCTTTTCTCATCTCCCCCCCTTGTGCGCCCTACTCACGGGGGTTCGACCGACCCTTATATGAGCACACTATTGCTCTAACAAAGTGAAACCTTTAATGTGGTTGGGTTCAGATGGCACGGCGGCAAAGAAATAAAGAGGGGGGTTCAGCTAGAGCGGCAAGAAAATCTTGGATGAAAAAGCAGAACACCTCTCCGGACCCACAAAAAGCCTTGGCGACCCCCTTCCCCCCCTCGTCAGGCAATGGAGTTTGTCTGCCTTCTTGCTTGCATGAAAAGTGAGCGAAGCTTCAAAGGCTGATTTACAACTAATAGCTACCACATTGTGTGAAAACGAGCAGGGCAGCAGAATTTGTAGGCAAGCGGATTGCCTCTGCCTCCGTCCACAGTGGGGTTAGGTTGTGAATTAGGTGCAATACGTTGTCTCGATCCCCACTCAACACTCAAATACCCCTCAGATTTCAAAAATTCCCTTTGGGTGGATTGTTCAAGATTTTCTAATCTCTATTCCTTTTTGACAATTTAAATCCGTATTTGAGTGCTTAGCAGGTAATTTGCAACAAATTACCTCGCAATTCATCTCCAAAGCCTACATACCAACTCAACTTCTAGTTTTAGCATCTTGTATTGATAGACAATCAATCTTCTTGTGTGGGCTACAATTTTTTCCATCTTTGAGAAATTTTGGAAATTTGAGGGCTATTTTAGGAATTTCCGAGGGGTATTTTGCTCTTTCATCGCTTTTCGCGTGCTTTAATTTAATAGCCGTTATGTTTACCGGCTACACATTCTCGGGCATTTCTTCATTTCCTCAACAAACAGAAAAGGACTACTCCCATATTCGACGAAGCAGGAAGCAGAGCCTAGCAGACGCCAAGCTAGCCTGTATAACAATGCGTTCCAAGCTCGTACTTGCCATGGGCACATCTGGTGATCCAGAAGGGCGGGCCTGCTGCGAGATGGTGAAGCAGGACTTAGGGCTGGAGACCGTGAAGCAGCTCGGTTGGGGAGGGCAGGGTTTGGTTTTACTCTGCCGCGACCCTGCGTCTGGCAATCGCTTCGCTTGCAAGGTGTTGGCCTCCCATCGTGAGCGTCAGCACAAGGTCCTCCTCGCATCGTCGTCATCATCATCGACTTTGCCGAAGAAGTCTGAAAAGAGGAAGCTTATAAAGATGAGGCCCAAGGAAGCCGTTGAGAACGCAAACTTGCTGCGGGAGGCAGAGCTTCTTCACCACCTTCGTGGCTTGCCTGGCATCCTGCCCCTCATCACAAAGGTCGAGGGCGATGACGGGTGCGTCCATTTATTTACCCCCTTCTGCGACGCGGGTGACCTCCTCGATAGACTCGATGCATGCCCGATCCTCCATGAAAGGGAGGCTGCCCACGTTGTGGCGAGCCTGGCCCGAGCCCTCATCTCGTGCCATGCTCGGGGCGTCGTCCACCGTGACATTAAGCCTGGGAATGTGCTTTTTCGCAGGTATGAGGCCACCAAAATGCAAATGCAGAGTATAAGTGCACAAGAATACATGAATTCTAGTTTGCAGAGTAATTCTATAATTAGTACTAAACTAGCTGCTGCAGGTGCACCAGGACTATATTCATTAGAGCTACATGAGGTGTTGCTGGCAGACTTTGGGCATGCTGCGAGGGTGGAGCATCCCTGGCAGAGGCTTGATGACCCCCATGTTGGAACCTCGACCTTCCGTGCGCCGGAGCTCATCCAAGGACGCTACGACCATCGCATAGATATCTGGAGCCTCGGGGTCCTCCTCTACCTCATGCTCACTGACACCATGCCCTTCATCCAGCACCTTGCTCACGATGCCTCCGACAAAGACATCCATGCTGCCATCCTCTCCAACAAGCTCTCTCTGGATGGGTCCATCGACCTTGCTGCCTCAGCTCAGGACCTCCTCAGAGGCATGCTTTGCAAGGACCCCCAACATCGCATCACCCTCCAGCAAGTCTTGCATCATCCCTGGGTTGTCCTCAACGTCTCGAACTGTGGCCAGAAGACCCTGAGCCATGTCGTCGAGAAGAGCCCTACTCCAAACACTGGCAGCAAAATTCACACTCCTGCTGGCTGTTCTGTATCAGCTCAAGCAGCTGACGTAGCTGTGCAGCCCAAGGCATTGAAGAAAGAACCTGTAATTCCTGGTACCCTAAACCACAATATTGTTGAGAAGAGCACTAGTATGCGAAATGCAGGTGTGCACACCGCGAGGAGGACATCTGGGCATCGACCTGCATCGGCTCAAGTTGCGCAACCCATGGTAAAGAAAGAGCCAGCTGTAGTCTCCAGCACTACAAACCATATTCATACATGCGCGGCGCGGCCAGCAGTAGGATCTCCAACTTCCACCATGAATGCCATGCCTCTCGGCAGCGTCACACCAGCAGTAGCAGTGGGGCAGAATATCTCTATCTCATGTATGCCGGGAAACAGTAGTAGCATTGCAAACGACGATGAGGTGGACGATGAGTTTCCCAGGTTTACAAGGGTAAAGCGACAACGAGTTCAAGTGCCATCAGCTGCATGCCATCAGCAGCATTGGCGAGTCGTGGAGGCTCATCAAAAAAGGCCAGCAGGCCACATACCCACCACCAGAAATTATACCTATGGAGCACCTCCTCCTTGCATCTGCTAGCATTAACTGAAGCAGGAGCTAATCAGATAGGGCTGATATTTTTGAACTGGTGCATTCTACAGAAGGTGAGAGAAACAATACATTGAAGCTTTTAACATTTGGTGCAGCGGTACTACGAATACCGGCTGTTAAACGTACTACTTGTAACTGCGCAACTGAAGACATCTCGTCTCAGATAATTTTGGACTACTCGTAGGGCTTTGATGCTGCAGGATCATTGAAAGATCCAAAACTGGTATAAAATCCGTGTACATTCAATCTGACTTTCCGATGTGTCTCTCTGTCAATTAATTACTGCTTCGAGTGCAGCTTGCAAGCATTTTGTGTTAGTAGTCAGCGTATTGGTGAAAATGTTTGTCTAATACACTTTCAAATTAGATCTCTTTGATAAAAAACGCATGGCATATAAGGTACATATTGCATTCTCAAAATACAGCTTTTCTTATCTGATATAGTATTGCCTGGCAATTGATCAGGAATCATCATCATGTGATGCCTTCCTTGCCCATTGTGCTTGTGCCGGTGTCATGTTGTTTACTTCATGGCTCTTCTAAAACTAAAAGAGGCTGCGTTCCCCCCACCACATCAAGTACCTACGACACCTTTCTCCTGCATATTCAGCTCCGGCTGGCCGCTAGCAATCTCCTCCAGCTCAATATTCACAATGTCAGAGCTTCCCTTCGCATTTATAACACTTTTTGACACAATATTGTAACTCACTCACCTTATATGATATTTTAGGAACAAACAACTAGATGTTATCAAATCAAAGACTTGTCAAAGATTATTTTGTATGTGCTACATGAATATAGCTCTCCTCTCTCGATTTTAAAGGTCCTCTTTGCATCATTGTTCGCAAAGGTTCCGGAACTTGGAAGGATTCAACATCCTTGCTCCGGCCCAGCTTGCACGGCCACCACACATAGATCATTCCACTATGAGATCTAACTCTCCGCTAGGTCCTACTTTGCATGCCTCACATCACGGCTACTCGTCGATGCACAGGCGCCGACCGTCAAAGATCCCCACATTTCTCACATACCACATTGACCATATATACCAGTCCGTAGACGAAGACATACAAACCAAATACCTTGGACTTATTTGTAGTAGAGAATAATCCAAAGGTCAAGGTGAATTTAGTGCACTTCGTGATGCATTCCACCAGTATGTAGCCCAAGCCCATCGGTCTATAACTTCTTTACCCTCCCAAAACAAGCGCCTCATTGTCTCAGTAAGGTTTACCACATCGAAAGCAATTACTCGTACCATATCCTTTTCGATGGAGCATAGAAGAGGTAGGCCATGAACCAGCTAGGGTTCTCCACAGATGCACTTTGAACTTGAATGGTCTCCGAGAGACCCACGACCGAGAAAATATATTATTCCACCAAACGGATCAATAGACCAGTGTTTGTTACATCTAGCAGAAGGATCATGCTCATGAAGCAAATGCATGTAAAACTGGGATGTTTGAGAGTTTCACCAATTGGTTGCTACGTGTGGAAAAGTCTAGTCTCAGTGCCTGTCTAGACGATTGGTAGTTGGTGGTATTTTTAGGTTGTTGACACATGCACAAAGATTACACCAAGAGTTTCTGAAACCAAATCCTAGTCGGAACCTCTCTCTCTCTCTCTCTCTCTCTCTCTCTCTCTCTCTCTCTCTCTCTCTCTCTTTCTCGTTTTTCTTCGAAACATAAAAAAGAGCCACGGTATCATGATAATTCAAATTGTATACACAACCCAACAATGTGAGGCTAACCTTGAGCCCTACCACACCTAAGGCACAATATTGTATCTCGCTGACCTTAATATGATATTTTAGGAACAAACAACTAGATGTTATCAAATCAAAGAGTTGTTAAAGATTATCCGAGAAAAATATGTATGTGCTACATGAATATAGCTCTCCTCTCTCAAGATACCGATGGTTGAAGTCGATGATAGTTATAAGTAGTGCAATGCTTGATGATTTTTTTGGTGATTTTCCATGTATCGTTCAAAGACTTAGCAAAGCTGGGATGCAATAGGATTCTATACATTTCAAAGCCAGCACAAGTTTTTCACTTGGCCTTTATGGCTCAATCATTGGGTTTGTGAACAGGAAATGGGAGCTTGGCCAAGTTGGTACCCAAGGTGAAGTTTTTCCAATGTGATGCAAAAGGGATTTTTTTGGAGCCTTCAGGGCCATTTGATGTAGGCCTACTATGTGGCGACTGAGAAGATCCCACATGCGAGGTACTTGGTCATTTTATTGGGTTATATAGCCTGCTTTAGAACCTCATTTAGGTGCATGAAGTGGAGAATGAATCTACTTGGCATGGTGGATATGTTGGGAGCTTTGTAGGCGCTACTTGTTGCGGCGGGGCTATGCGGGGCAGTCCTAGCGGAGATTTTGGGTGGTGCAGAGGAAAAGTGTGTGAGAGAGAAGAGTCGACCAATCCTACAAAGAGGTAGCTTGTATGCAACATTTTGAAATCAAGAGGACACTTGTTCGCTTCTCCCTTACTTGCTAAAAATGGCCGAAGGGCCTTTATAAAACCACTTTTTGTACCCATTTTTGGGGCTTTTTTGCATGATGATCAAGAGGATGCACCGTCAAGTGTGTGGCTAGTGTTCTTTTTGTTGATTGAATAAAGGATTGCCCAAAAAATTGTTTATCCCCCCACCCCCTTCTCTTTTTTGATGCGTCTCTTTGTGTGTGTGTCACTAGTGCAGATGGATGTGTGTTCCCAGACGATTTTTATGGTGCAAGGAGAGAGAGAGAGAGAGAGAGAGAGAGAGAGAGAGAGAGAGAGAGAGAGAGAGAGAGAGAGAGAGAGAGAGAGAGAGAGAGAGGTTTTTTGTGTGCATCGGTAGTATGTGCGATAGAAATTGTGCGGGTGTTGTGACTACATGTGTGTTTAGTCTTGGTGAGTGTGTTGGCACGTTGAGTTGCGTTTGTCAATGTGAATGAGTTGTTCAAGGTGTTATCTCAAAGGATAGGGGTGCTATGAATATTGTGGTCTATAAATAGGCAATTGTGTGAGTGCTGGGTGTGTTCCCCATTCCCCGTCTCCATCTTCCCCCACTAAAGAGCCCCTCATTGCTCCTCTTTGAAGTTGAGGCTGTGGATTTGGCTATGCCAAAAGTGAGAGTTTTGAAGATGAGGTGCTACTAGAGATGGTGTGATCAGGCTTTTTGATTTTCATTAGGGTTGAAGCAATTGAAAGGTTGTCGGGAGCTAGTTAGTGACGTGCCCACTTGATCACATCGATAGACGTGCCACCTGATGGTTTTTTGGCCCCAGGTTAGACATTCCATCTGATGGTTTTTTGGCCTTGACCAGTTTTCGGAATGTGGTGTACACTATATGAAGTCAGTAGGAGTAGACACTGCATCAATCAAAGTACGGATCGGCAAGATACCGATGGTTGAACTCAACAATAGTTTCCAATAGTGCAATGCTTGATGATGTTTTGGTGATTTTTCATGCCTCGTTCAAAGACTCAGCAAACTAGACGTTCAAAGCCAGCACAAATATTTTTCATTTGGACTTTGTGGATCAATCATTAAGTTCGGAACAGGAAATGGATCTTGGCCAAGCTGGTACCCAAGGTAAAATTTTTCCAATGCGATGAGAAAGGGTTTTTTTGGAGCCTGGAGGGCCATTTGATGTACAGGCCTACCATGTGGTGACTAAGAAGGTCCCACATATGCGAGGTACTTGATCATTTTCTTGGGGTATATAGCTTGATTTCGGACCTCATTTAGGTGCATGAAGTAGAGAAGGAATCTCCTTGGCATGGTGGCTATGTTGGGAGCTCCATAGGTGCTACTTGCGGCAACTGGTGGCAATGTGGGGCGGACCTGGTGGAGATTTTGGTGGCGACGGCATGGCTCGACAGTTGACGAGGATTGCCTTGGGGGGGGGGAGGGGGAGGGGGGGGCTTCATGCGGTGGTGCAAAGGAAAAGTGAGAAAGGAAGAGAGAGAGACCAAGTCTGCAGAGAGGTAGTTTGTATGAATTTTTTTTTTAAAGTGAGAGGCCGACACTTGTCCGACTCTCCCTGACTTGCTAAAAATTGCCGAAGGGACTCTATAAAACCACTTTTTGTGCCCTTTTTTTGGGTCTTTTTTTCCCGATGATCAATAGGATGCGCCGTCAAGTGTGTGGGTAGTGTTCCTTGTGTTGAATGAAGTGAAGGATTTCCCAAAAAATTGTCTACCCCCCCGTCCCCTTGTCTTTTTTGTTGTGTTTCTTTGTGTGTGTGTCGGTGCAGATGGATGTGTGTTTCCACGATCCATTTTTGTGGTGCAAGGAGAGAGAGAGAGAGAGAGAGAGAGAGAGAGAGAGAGAGAGAGAGAGAGAGAGAGAGAGAGAGAGAGAGAGAGAGAGAGAGAGAGAGAGAGAGAGAGAGAGAGAGAGAGAGAGAGAGAGAGAGAGGTTTTTTGTGTGCATTGGTGGTTTGTGCAATAGAAATTGTGCAGATGTTATGAATGCATGTGTGTTTGTGCGTTGGCATGTTGGGTTGTGTTTGCCAATGTGAATGAGTTGTTCAAAGGTGTTTTCTTAGAGAATATGGGTGCTATGAATACCATGGGCTATAGATAGGCGATTATGTGTGTGTTGGGTGTTCCCTATTCCCCCCCCCGGTCCACCATCTTTTGGTTCCCTCATAGAGGAGCATTGTCAGAGTGCATGGTTCTCCAAGGTCGACCAAGAAAGCGTCGGGCTTTTAGCTGTAAACGTTTAGGCAGTCGAAGCGTAAACCAAGAGAAACAAGTGTAGTTAGGACCAATTTGGTGTTAGTAAGAAGATATAGAGATGATTACAGAGAAATCCTGGAAGAAAATTATGACTCAAAACACAAATACCAATTAAATTCAAACAAGATATGGACACTTAACTAATGATAGAAATTAGAATATGCTTCCAATTCTTTGATATTTGAAATCCCTATTACAAATCGGTTGCATATGCCATCTTCAGTATTCCTGTTGATTTGCAAAGTGCTAATAAAAAATCCCCAACCGATGGAAGCAATTTGTAATCGCCTGTCAAACCCCACCCTACACAGTTCCCTGCTCCTTAGTTCCCAAAACTTTCCCTTGTGTCTCTACTCGATCTATTTTTATCGCTCTTCAACTTGCAGAACGCATATCCTTTGTAATGCTTGACTTCCATGGCTATGGCCGCCTCCAAGAGCTTATCTACTTCAAATATCCTTCCGAAATAGCCGAACCCCCGCTAGACATCCACTTGTTTGAGCTATTGATGTTGTTTGTCAATTCTTATCACCATAGCTTCACCTTTCTTGAGATATAAGAGCAAGAGAGGGATAGAGATTTGAAGTGACGAGAAACTAAGGAGAGATCTTGGCTTGGAAAAAGGGAGAGAGAAAGAGAGATCTTGAGACCCTAATAAGATCCTTTGTACTTTCTCCTCTTGCTTCTTGTCATTTCTTGCCCTTCTCCTCTTACTTTTCCACGCTTCACACACCCTCTCCAAAGCTCTCAAGAGCTAGCCTTCCTTCTCCTCTGTTGAGGTCAATAGCAAGGTGACCCCAGACTCGATGGTCTTCTTCCTCCACCTTCTTCTCCCCTCCTTCCCCTCCTTCCCACCCTAGGTTCTTATGCATCTACCCTAATTCTTGCCCAAAAAGCCTTTTTTCTAAATATTAGCATCCCTTGCTAAAGCAACGATGACGCCATCGTTGCTAGGGAGTGTAAAAAACTCCCCTTGCTGGCGTGGCAGCTCGACATGGGCTTGCCCCAAATTTGTCATCGTTGGTATCAAATGAGGCACCCTTGCATCCCAGTCCTGCCTTTCTTCAAACGATGAAGTCAACCAAGCACTGTGTTGCCCTGTGAGAGCTTCCCAATCCCCCTCAGTGAAGCTCGTTTTTTGCTGACTCCATCGCCCTCCTCTTCTTCCTTTTCCCATTCACATCTCTTTAAAAAAAAAACTTTGATAGACATCTATTTTGCCCTTTGTGCGTCCTTACTTTGGCTCAATGGGGTGGCCATTGAATCTGCAGGGCCTTAAATGGCACCCCTCCAAGCCATTGAGAAGCCACTTGCATGGGCAATAGCATTTTGCGAAAGCCCTTCACTCCGCATTCGGTTAACAAGACAACGCTTGTTTGCCACAACCATGTTGGGCATTCAACACTCGATCATGAAAAATTACAAAAGGCATGAGGTGCAGTAAAAACCCAAACATAGCCTAAAAAACTCAAAAAATGAGCATGTAAGCTCGGAAGTTTTGTTCAAAAAAATGTATGGCTAAAAAATCTTAAAATTTCTATGTCATGCTTCATTTAACAATGAAGGATCTTGAAAACAATGGAGAATTGATGAATTTACAATCACATGTTTAACTCAAAAAAATTACATTCCCATAATCACATCAATTTTTGACCAATTAATATAACATAAACTTTGCGATTTCACTATTGTGATGAAAAATGCAAATAAAACACATGCTTATAATTTACAAACCCCAAATTTTATATCTAATTTTATAAAAAGTAAAGTAACAAGATTATCTCTACTTTTGCAACAAAGCATCATAAAAAAAACTAAAAACTAAAATTATGAAGCAAGTTTGAAAGCATATTTCTTCTTTTTATCATTCACAATTTGTTTGAAAGCATATTTCTTCTCTTTGTCATCCACAAATTTTTTTCTTTCCCTTCTAGAAGACAATATAAGATATCGTGCGAGGTATTTTCTATGACATCAACAAGATAGCCTACCACTTTGAAAACAATTTCCTCATTGTTGGGACCTTTATCATCAACGTCATAAAGAAATAAAAGGTTCAATAATTTCTTGATTGTGCCCGAAACCACCTACTCAAATTGACCAAGCATGACCTTCACGCTTCTTGTGTTGTGCATGCTCCCAAAGGATTTGAACATTATGAGTTGATGCTTTTTCTTTTGTTTATGAGAGGTAGCAAGCATACCTGTAGGGGGAACAATGACTCTCTGTAAAGGCAACATCGGTAAAGTCTCGTCAATACCTTGAGCTTGTTCTAGAAATTGATGAGCAACTAAAAAATGTCATTGAGGAGCACCACTTTCAAAAGTGAAAGGAGGTGGAAGAACTTGTCTTCTAGAATCTACTCCAGCTATTGACACATGTCTCCTAAGTGCTTGAAATTAGTGAGGAGTGATGGGAGCAAGTTTACTACGTGAGGGAATGAGTGAACTTGTACGACCTAAACCAATTAGAGAAGATGAAGATTGATTAGCGAGATTAGATTGTTGACCTTTTCTTTGCTTCTTAAAAACATGAGCATCACCAGAAGGAGAAGGCTTTACAAAGAAGAAGCTGCAAACATCGACAAAAGAACCATAAATTCTTGCTACTATCAAGCATGAAAAATCCAAAATATATACTTAAAAACAACAAGAAGGATATAAAATTTGCAAAAAAATCAAACAAAGAAGATTAAAAAATCCCTCATATTTCAAGGCTCTCTTAAGTAGAAAATTAAGAATTTATGTGTATTTAAACAAACAATATCAAAGTATGTCTTTAGTTATGGCACAATAAATCTTTTATATGCTACCAAAATGATACCAAAAGCAAGTGTAGTATGCTAGTTCCATCTCCCTTGCTCTAGTGTCTCAACAACAATAGGTGCTACAATAGTACTCACACTGTCTCTTTACGGAGTGGCTAGAGAAACATGCAACGGTTCAATCTCCAAGCCAACCACATAATCTCACAAATTTCTTACAGCAAGTACTTGTTTGACCAATGAAGACCAAAGAGACTAGTTTATACCATCCAACCTATACTCATTGAAAAGTACATCAAGAATAGAAGAATCACACTTGCTTTCTTGTCCTTATGCATATAGTAATAAATCCGCACCATGTGTATAAAGATCTACACAACCAATGTATCAAACAACCAATGGAAACTTTCTTTGCACAAGATTGCCAAAACATACCTCTCTTTGTATCTACAATCCATTATCCATGTGTAATTCTAACCTCCATACCAATACATGTTTTCTGTAAGATACACACAGAAAGATTTTTGTATGGCTGAAAACTATCTTGTGCTGTGATGCTCAAAACAAAATTTTGAGGACATTAATAGTTCCAAAAGAGGGGTAGAACTGCAGGACACCTGCTGGAGAATTTCTTGGAATGCTGAATATGTTTGTCCAAATTCTGGACCCAAAAATTTCCTTCAAACTTCACGCGCGCACGAAAACGCAAAACGATTTGCACACAACCATGCAAAGTACACACATGAAGATAAAGCAAACTCACATAG
The DNA here is from genome assembly GCF_014529385.1 of Adiantum capillus-veneris. NCBI lineage: Eukaryota > Viridiplantae > Streptophyta > Polypodiopsida > Polypodiales > Pteridaceae > Adiantum > Adiantum capillus-veneris. The sequence goes on along the minus strand of NW_028221403.1, from coordinate 321,355 downwards.
TCTACAGAGAACAAGGAGATGGAGAACATGAAGATGGAGATGGCAATGGAGATATATACGTAGATACGACCTCTGGAGAGATAAAAGCTTTCTCGTTGTGTTTTGGAATACAAGATTGCAACAAAGTTGTATTCTAGAATACACCTATGCTGTAAACTTGTATTGCAGAATACACTTGTACTTCAAACTTGTATTTAAGAATACACTTGTGCTACAAACTTGTATTCCAGAATACACATGGGTTACAAACTAGAATACACGTGTTGTAATTTTGTATTCTAAAATAAAAAATTGTTACAATCTTGTGTTCTAAAGTAGAGAAGTGGTAAAACTTGTATTCCGGAATACAAGATTGAAGTACTCTTGTCTTCTATGATTAAAAAAACTTGAATTCTAAAATACTTATACACAACAAATGAACAAAAATCTTCATACTCGTGTATTCTACGATACAAGTGTATTGCAAATTTGTATTCAATTGATGTCCATTGATACAAAACGGTTTGAGAAGATGCAAATTCAAGTAAGTACTACTCAAGGTGACTAAGAAGAAGAAAACAAAAAATAGCGAATGACGTATCAATAAATTAAGCTTGGAGGATATGAAAATTCTTGGACTCACTTTGAAGAAGTTTGGTCATCTTTGTCAACAAACCATAAAAATTTTGATGGAAAAATTTGAAGGATTGTAATTGAAATTCTTGAGTCTTCAATTGTAAGCTTTCGAGGATGTAATTGATTTTTCAGTGGAATATTGCGTAATTTTTAAAGCAATATTTGCACTTTTTTGTCTTACAAAACATTCTATATTGACTTTAGTTAAAAAATTTGAAGTCTTTTTGACAACGTTCACTGTTATTTTTTTATGTTGCTCCCAAAATTGATGTTTTTTTAGTTTTTTGAAAACTTATGGCCAAGTTCAAGGTGAGGTGTATTTTTTGCGATTTATGTGTACTTTTTGATGACCAAGTGTTATTCTCCGCAACCAATGCTCTCTACGAGACAACATTTTGGACAACAACATGATCAAGGACTTGGTACTCTCCAACAAGTACACCACACTTGACAAACATAACATCCACAACAGTGCTAAGCACAACATGTTGCTCCAACAACCTCCTTCATCAATTAAAGAATTTCCAATTTTCCCAGTCAGCATAAATGCTTGCATTAGTGAAGGTACCACATTTAAAAGTCATAACCACCAATATAGTACCGAGAATAGCTTTCTCCCCCAAAGCAATGCAAATCACCAAAGATTTTGACTAAAGCACGCCGATCTCAACTTTAACTACATGCACACTGATTTTCCCTGCTCATAGATGTCAGAAATTGTGGGTAAAACTGAATTGACCATAGGTTGAGCATCTAATGCCCGATCTGAGCATTGTAAAACCTCGAGGGGTTCACCATTCAGTACCCCCTTATATAACATGCCTTCATGGGGTATTTAAAAAAAAAAACCATCTTTTAACATGTTTGAATGAATAAAATGACCCCTTATTTTAGGATTTTTTTCCAAATTGAATACAAAAACCCTTATTTTGATGTATCTTTGTTAAATCGCCTAAAATTTTTGTTTTTAAACCCCTCCTTTGGAACTCACGTTAGACACTAACATGATTACATAGTGCACCCTCGAGTGTAAAACACATTTTGTAGCCCATGCCAAACACTAGCAATTGGCCCCCCCACTGTGAGCATGATTTGAAAAATTTTGCAACATGCGGCCTTATTAGAATATGCTCTCCTCTAGGATCATAGGGAAAACATAAGAAGTTCCCAACAGTAGAGTATAAACATGAATTAACCCATAAACCATAATGAATTCCACCTGATCAACAATCTCCAAAAGGTGAACTAGGTGGATTTGAAAAGCAAATGAACACATAAAAAATTCAAGTATTAGAGTTAGCAATGGAAAATAGGGAATCTGAAGCGCTAGATGACTAGAGACGAGAGATATTGCAGCAATGAGCCCTTGAAACTACCAAAAGCTCAGTTTTTGATCAATAGAGGATTTTTTATGGTTTGGATCCATTAGGATAATTGGATTGCTATGAAATGGAGCTGGAGCTGCATGGGGTGCCAAAGAGAATAACATTCTAAATTTGGCAGGTTTGTATCCTAGATTTCATTTTCAACACTAAAATCTATGTAGCTCGAGCAAGTTTAGAGTTGTTATCATCAGAGAAAGATGGGGTCCAAGCATGTATGAAGATGATGAGGATTGTATTAATGTGCCTACCTATGCAGAGGTTTGCACGTAAATCCAAGCTAAGTTTGAAACTGCTATTGATGAATGCTTGCTTGAGGCATGAGGAAGAGGATGGGGTGTAGGAGGGCCTCTTATATGCCATGAGCTTATGGAGGTAATTAACATTTTGACGAATAGGTACACGCCATGTGTGTAAGAATGTTGGGTGTGTAAGACATGTGTAAAAGTGGTCAAAGGATGCACTTTCCCCCCAAAAAAAGAAGGTGGATAATTTTATGATTTTTGGCCTTCCATAACTCCTACATATGATCTTTGATTTGAGCGGAGATCATAGATTTACAATCTACACGTCGAGCTCTTTCCATAGATATACTACATGATATGGTTTTAATGGCTAGATTTTAAATTCCATTTTGGGGGGAAACTTTGAATTCAAATAAACTAGCCATTTTGCTTGTTTGAATTCAAAAGTTGTCCTTTGATTACTTTCTTAATACAAAAGGTTTGACTTCCTTAAACTGCCAAATAAAGAGGACGTCCTAGATCCCATTCTCTTCCTAATGATAATAGGCTATTACAAGATAAAGATGATGACGAAGCTATGCAAGCTGTCTATGCAAATCTTTGAATTGTAGATTCCTTGGTAAAGGTTGAAGCTAAAGACTTACGGGGTTAAGAAATGCATACAAATTTACAAGGTCTATTCATAAGTGAAAATTCACAGGGTGTGGATGTACATGAGCATCTATAGGACTTGGGTATATCAAATTGACAGGGTTTGGATACACATGATTTTAAGGCCTTGGATGAGCAAGAGTATATGCTTGAGGATATACAAAGTGATGATTTAGATGGGGTGCAGAGTCCTTCTTCAACAAGATATTATGATGCAGAGATACCAATGTGGCACACTGATCCCAAATTTGTTGATGCTTATTCAGAGGGGGTGCATAGTGAAGTGCAACATCTTGGTGTTGCATATGATTGGGTTCATTGTGCCCATGATATAGATAGGAAAGTAGATGAAAGTTTTGATTTGCATGTTGGACTTTGTGTTGTAGAAGCTCAAAGATATTTGGATGAGTGGAAGAAAATTGAAGATTGTTAGCAGCAAGCTAACACGGACATCATTTTTCGGAGTTCTCCTTGTAAAACAATTATCATTTTGATAAATCGGGAATATTGTAACTCCTATTTTCTCGGATAAACTTTGTAATTAATGAGCCGGGGCTACAAGCTTCCAAATTTTATCAGCCAGTCATTTCTTAGCTTTGGTAGAACTCCAATTATTAGTTTTGACCACCCAAAAACCTTGGCTAAGGTATAAAAGCCAATTTTTGTAAGTTTATTATAAGTTTTTGGATAAGAAATACACAGCGTGAGCTAACGACGCTCACTTCTCTCCTTGTCGCACTTCCTACTCCCTCTCCGGTTGTCACATTGCGAATGTGTTTGTTGCATTGCAACCGTAGGTAAGAGCTCTACACATTGACGTAAGCCATTCACAGTATTTCGTAGCTTTTAGCGTCGTTGACCCACGGCCTAATTTTATCATAACTAGGAATTTACACTTTTAAATATAAAACTAAGCATAGGCGGGGTATTGGGGCATCATTGCTAAGTATTTAGATGCATTATGGATCAAAAACGACTAGGTCAAAAATCCATTGCTGTTAATAATCACGATTTTGGAACTTGACCTAAAGTGGGTTTTGAGGCCATATGCATGTGTTCTTAGGTCTTATAAACTTGTCCTAGAAGTTTCATTACGTTTGGATGTCATTTGATGCTGTAACGGATGTAAATTACTTGCTGATGAGCGATTGGCTTTTGATGATTTTAGTCACTTGATTGTAGCTTGAGTTAGATGCGAGTTGTTAGTTGTTTTTCGAGAGATTGATAACCTCTTTTAGCCTCTATTCACTAGTCGAGTGAGCTTTGTCCCATGGTTTGACAAATTAATCGTGGTTCTCGCTAATACTGTAGTAAGATAGGATGGTGAGGTTAGACATACGTTCCACATTTGGCACCGTTGCTAAGGATCGAAGAGACCTAAACCAGGGAAAAATATTAGCGTCTTGTGTAGTTGTCCTGTAACTTCCTCTAGGTTCGCCTAGAGTTCAAAACTTTCTTTTAGAAACCGTATATCTTAACACTAGGTTGGTAATGGGACACTTTTATGTCCTGTGAAGTGACCATTTTCCTTGAATTATGTCAAGAGTTTCAAAATGGATTTTGAGGTGCTATCTATCTAAAAAGTTGTCTCATGATCTGAAAAAAACTCGACATTTTTTTGAAATATCAATTCCATCTTTAACATTGTCCTTGCACAACATCTCACAACCTAAAACGTGTGAAAAAACGGGTCCTGTTTTTGGCTTTTTTCAACTTTTTGCAACTATACCACTCTAGAATTCATGTTTGTGAGGTCTATAATGCTAGAGAACTATCTTTAGTAGTCCTCAACATGTCCTGATGCTTCTAGGGAGAAATAAATATTAAAGTTGTAAGTTATGACCAAATTACAAAAATTGTCACATCCTGTTTTTTAGTCAATTTTAGCTCTTCTATGATTTTTTTGGTGGATTTCATGATATCCAAATTCATTTTTGATTTTCTATGTCGCATATTGTAACATAAAGCTAACATTCCTTGAGTTTTGGGGCACCTAATACCCTATTTTGCATAGTACACGACGATGGTTGATTTTTTCAATTATGGAAGAAAACGAAACATTCTAGTATATCAAGTAGAGCTTTTTCAATATTGTTAGTTTCTTGTGACAACTACATGCATTTTGTAGGTAGTAACCATATCTAGTCATAAGGATCAAATTTGGCTAGATATTGAATAGTTTCTATGGGATTCTACAACTCATAATGTTCAACCCAGTTTTTTCATGTTTGCTGTATTTAACACTTCATCTTTGTCCCCAAGATTCCCCTTGGTAAGAGATGTATTATTCTTTTGACATGCTCCATGGCTCCTTATGAACATAAGGACAATAGGGAACTAAGAAAACATGCATATATTATTTGTATTGAACGTGGCTATAGAAACTTTGATAATAGGTTTGCAGAATGGTAAAAATTCAACTTTTTTGTACCTATTTATTTTGGAAAAACAAAAAATAGTGAGTGAGAAGCAATCATATGTTCTCATCACCAACCCATTGAAGTTAACTAGGGAATTTATTTCAAGTCCTACAAAATTCCCTAATCTTATTTTTATGCAACAAAACGTAAGAAATGACTGTTTTGATGAAAATTCACTGGTCCATCAACTTTGGAGGCTTGGTGTGACCAAAAGATGAGAAATTTTACAAGTTTCTTATTTTTTTCATGTTTAGTAGGCCTTGAACTATAACCTCATGAAAGGATTTTACAAAATGAGTGGATCTACTATGGTTTTGGAGGTTTTTTTCAAAACCCTAAAAGGACACTTTTATGTCCTGTTAGGTTACCAACCTAGTGTTAAGATTATTGTCTTTTGCACTACAACACTAAATGAAGATATCGACGCGTATATATCGACCGCCATGCTTTTCCACGCGTATATCGACGACATTAGCGGGCGTCGCTATACGCGTCGCTATACACGTCGCAGTGTGCGTCGACACATGGAAAGGCTTTTATTTGCCACACGTATAGCGACGCATATAACAACGCAAAAAAATTTGGGGGAAAAAAGCAAAACCCGCATGCAGGGGCCATTTTCGCCTGCTCCGGTCCTAGCCGAAACCTACTGCGCATGTATTATGTCCATCTCCACCCTCCCCAACCCCCTCTCTCTCTCTCTACCTCTACATCGTGTGTGTGTAGAAAAGAGAGAGAGAGAGAGAGAGAGAGAGAGAGAGAGAGAGAGAGAGGTGTGTGTGTGTAGAGGAAAGAGAGAGAGAGAGGTGTGTGTATGTGTGTGTGTAGAAAATAGAGAGAGAGAGCGGTGTGTGTGTGTGTGTATGTAGGTAATCAAAGAGAGAGAGAGCGGTGTGTGTATGTAGGTAATCAAAGAGAGAGAGAGAGAGAGAGAGAGAGAGAGAGAGAGAGAGAGAGAGAGAGAATTAATGTATGCTTAGGAAATTAAAATTAAAGAAAAAAAAATTAAAGAGAAATGAAATGAAATGTTATATTAACGTCTTCGAAAGGCCAAAGTGACCTATGAGACATGAGACAAGAAAGTTACAATGTGATGGATCTGATACAAAGTCAGAGAAAGAAGATGACAAAATAAAATATTATGGAATCCTAAACTGTTGGGTGTGGACTAAACGGCTAAATGAGCTAGTTGGGATAGGTAGATCTCCTCCATGGTCAGTACTCTGACCGAGCGTTGTGCATGTCGAGCCAAAGTGACCTAGCTAGATCCTCTGATGCAGCCTCTGTCGATGTTGTGTAGTCCTCCGCAGTCGTGGGCATCTAGATCTCCCTAGATCAATCGCTCGTTCGATCATTAGAGAGATAGGGAAGTAGAGAGAGAGAGAGAGAGAGAGAGAGAGAGAGAGAGAGAGAGAGAGAGAGAAAGAGAGAGAGAGAGAGATAGGAAATAGAGAGATAGAGAAAGAGAGTTATATATATATATATATATATATATATATATATAGAGAGAGAGAGAGAGAGAGAGAGAGAGAGAGAGGGAAGTGGAGCTCCAGGAGTTATGGCAGAGAAATAAGAAAATAGAGAAATAGAGAGAGATAGGAAAACAGGGAAATAGAGAGAGAAAGAGAGATAGCGAGAGCGAGATCGAGAGAGAGAGAGAGAGAGAGAGAGAGAGAGAGAGAGAGAGAGAGAGAGAGAGAGAGAGAGAAGAGAGAGATAGCGAGAGCGAGATCGAGAGAGAGAGAGAAAGAGAGATAACGAGAGCGATATCGAGAGAGAAAGAACGAGAGATAGAGTACGTAGACAGAGAAGAAACTATGGAACTAAAAGAGGCAAAGGGGTTTTTCCTGCTACATGCATTTCCATGTACACCTGGGAGTGCACATATGTGTCTACCCATATAGGATTTGACCAATAAAGACAAGATTCTGACCCGGTGGTCCTGATCTCCGTACACCTCTGTACCGAGGTGTACGGAGATTGGGCAAGACTAGAGAATGCGAGGTAGTTTACATTGTGAGGAGTATATATATATATATATATATATATATATATTAAAACAACATTCATAATCATTGTAGATGGCAATGTCATCAACTAACATGGAGGAAAAGATTGCATGCTCGTGCACGCTATGCAAGTATCAAATCCTGCGCAAGCATAGGATATGTAATGAGCATGTGCACAAGTACGGAGAGTTTGCTAGAGAAACCGTACAGAATCTGCGATACGACTCCTACGGAACGGGCATTGATTTCCGCCACATAGCACCTACATCTGAGAGAGAGAGAAAAAAGATTATGCGTGAAGGTCCGACCAATATAGAGCCACGGATGGAAGCAGAAAAGGGATTACAGACAGAAGACGATGGCATGGAGGAGATGTTGGATGCCTTCTTCCAGACAAGCAAGGAGAACGCGAACAAAGCAGCACTAGAAGCCGTGCGCCTATCTCCTGAAGACATGTTGAGGAAGTTGGCATGTCAACCAATCTATGAAGGCGCCAAAATATTTGTGCTTCGTACTTGTCTGGCGTTTTTGAATCTTCAGTCAGTGTACGAGTGGTCAGATGCAAGCGTCACTGCTTTGTTTAGGTACATAATTTACAAAAGAGATTTTTCGATTGCAACGGTGATGTGCTCGGAGAGCTTTTTAATTTAATGTGGCTTAAACAGGTTATTGCGGGCGCAACTTCTCCCGGCTGGCAATGAAATGCCCCCCTCCAGGCCAGACGCAAAGCAACTTCTGACCTCAGTTGGCTTGGATTACAACAAGATTCATGCATGTCCAAATGATTGCATTGTTTTTCTCAATGAATTCGCAGATTGTCTGTCGTGTCCTAGGTGCGGAGCAATGCGCTACAAACAAGATGCAGTTGGCGAGACAGTGCCAGCTAAAGTGTTGCGGCATTTTCCTATTATTCCTAGGATAAAAAACATGTTTCGCTGTGGTTCCATTGCAAAGTTGATGCGGTGGCATTCTACGAATAGATCCACTGACGCAACATTTAGGGTGCCCACTGATTCGAAGGCTTGGAGGCACATTGAAGATACCTGGCCACATTTTAAGAGTGAACCACGCAATTTGCGTTTGGGCATGGCAATGGATGGAGTCAATCCATTTGGATTGAGAAGCTCTTCATGGAGCACTTGGCCTATGTGCCTTATCAATTACAACCTCTCGCCGTGGATTGCTATCAAGAAGGGTCATTTGATTTTAAGCTTGATTGTACCTCGTAAGTTCAAGGCAAAAAACATGGATATTTATCTAGCTCCACTAGTTAATGAGCTCCAGGAGTTATGGCATGGGATCGACATAGTAGATGCGGTTGAACATGTAGGACAATAGCATGCAAGGATCCATGGACTTCTTATGTGGACTATGCATGATTGGCTAGGATACGGAGAAGCTTCTGGTAATGGTTATTGATTTGCAAAATTCTTGCTATTCGCAAGCCCTTTGCCTTGGCCTGATTCATGCTTTGATATATGCAAGACTAACAACTTCGGGATACAATGCATGTCCAATTTGCGGGCAGTCTTTGGATGTGCGCTATTCTACCTCTCTTCGAAAGACAATTTATCAAGGCCACCACTGTTATCTTCCAGATGGCCATCACTTGCGCGAAGGCCAGCTTGGTCGCGTCGAATGTCGTCCTATGCATGTACAAGAGTGGCATCGCCAATGGGAGCAACATGAGGGGCAACCTGTTCCAGGAATGAAACGTTTGTCCATTCTCCATATGTTGCCGTACTGGGGTGATCTACTAATTAACCATTTGCTGGATCCAATGCATATATTCAAGAATGTGGGAGAGCTCCTCTGGAAGACAATCATGGGAATGAAAGACAATCGAGCTTCACGAGATGATTTGTAGTCGGTTGGAAAGATGCCAGAGCTGTGGCCTTTCACCAATGTAGCTGGTCAGACAAAACTTCCAAGAGCACCATGGGTATTGCTAAAAAACGAAGAGCGACAAGTGAAAAGGGTGATTTCAGAGTTCAAGACGCCAACAGGATATATGCGATGTAGACAGCATTCACCCGTGACGATCAACTGTCAGGGTTGAAATCACACGACTGGCATAAGTTCTTGCAATTCATTCTTCCAATTGCGATCAAGGGGTGTTTAACGGAGGAAGTGCGGACCTGCATATACAAGATTTCAGAGCTAGTGCGGTGGATCTCTTCCAAGGAGATACGAGAGGAATCTATTGTAGTTGCAAGGGCTAACTCCGGAGGTAGTTTGCATGATTGAGAAGTATCTACCCACGAGCTGCCTAACTATCCAAATGCACTTGCTCGTCCATGTAGTAGATGAGGTTGCAGTGGCCGGTACAGTCCACAGCCGTTGGATGTTCTTTCTAGAGCGGTTCATGAAAACACTTAAGGGTTTTTTTCACTAAAAAGCGCGTCCAGAGGGGAGAATGGCAGAAGGATGGCCGGTGCAAGAGTCTCTTGTATTGACGACCGAATTTCTATCCGTTTCTGACCTAGAAATGCCTCGATTGTGGAGCGATGAGGAGGATGCAAGACTGGTGGGAGAGGAGCCGCAAGGGCAAGGGGTGCCGAAGAAAATGAACCTGGCCATGCGAGAAAAGAACATGAAGTTCTGTATACTAAATTCAGCGTCGATGAAAAAATGGCTTGAAAGGTAAGAAGAAGAGAAAGAGAGATGCGATCTAGAGCGACATGATTTCAGGCAAAGTCGAACGACTAGAGGCTTACCCTTGCCAGACTATCTCGCTCCTCTACCTGAATTCCCTACAATGGCATGGTTGGACAAGACAGTGAGAGCAGCTCGACAGATCGGAGAACCCATATCTCTAGAAGAGGAAGAGCTGGCTATTGGATGTGACTGGAAGTATCATACATACATGGCACTGTGGTCGCATGGAAAGCATTTCAGAACACAACAAATTGATAGCAGAAGGAACACGTTTGACAGTGGGGTAATGGTTAGTTTCATGCAAAAGAGCAGAGCCAGTGCTAGAGACACGAATGAGAGCACTAGCAACCTGGATTACTGTGGTCTGGTGTCAGATATCCTGAAAGTAAGCTTCAGGCGGTTTGAGATGTTTTTGTTGGATGTGAAGTGGTTCAAGGTGATTACTTCTGGTTGCAATGCAACAGTACGCAGAGATGTAAACAAACTTGTGCAAATAGATCCTACAAAGATTTGGACATATGCGAGCGACACATTTGCTCTCCCCGAACATTGTGAGCAAGTGGTCTTTGTACCGGACCCTCGAGAGAGACAATGGTGGTTTGTGGTTCAGGTTGCTCCAAGAAATAAACAAGTATTTGAAGGGCAAGATCTCCTGGAGGAAAGTCAGTCACACGACGTCCATACTACTGTGACATTAGATGAGATGGACGAAGGTATGGTAGAGGAAGCTGACAGATATATGAGGGATGATGCAGACGAGTGAGAATTGACACTTGTAGCGGATTTTCCAGCTCGTGGAGTTGCAGTTTTCGACCAGAATTCTGACGTCTTGGGATCAGCAAGAAAAGGAAAAAGTCACTTACATAGTGGAGACCATCCTGAGAGAGTGCCAGCCTGCTCCGGGTTCTTCCGTTGTTCCGGTGCGGTGGATCAAGGGTGTTGCATGGGACACCTTGAAACATCGACGAGATGCAGCTCGGAAGGCTTTCAGGACCAGCTCTCCGAAGCCTTCAGGCATTCCACACGAGACGTGGCTGCAGATCAGGGAGGATGAGTGGACAACGGCCACACGGTTCAGACAGCAGCGTGAGGCCGTGCAGGTACGACAGATGACTAGGGGGACATCTCATCTTGGCAGCGGAGGCTTCGACACCTTTTGCTATGAGTTTGTGAGTTTCTAATCCAATCTTAACTATGGCGTTTTTAAAATACGATGAATCATGTATTCTTATTACTTTGATTTTTGTATAACGTAGAATCTTGCGATGCATCGAGCTCCGACACGCGAGGCGGAGTCAGATGGATAGCGCAGAAGTATCTATGAAGTACTGAATGATCTTGAAGCTTCAGGAGAGCCTGTAGACTGGGAGGCCTTACAGTCTCGCTGATCGCTTGAGGTGAGATGTTAATATGTGTAAGTTGATTTAATTAAGTCAGTATATGTGAAGTAATATCAATACTAATTTTGTGAGTTGTCCTATGTGCAGGTTGCGACGCCTAGTCATTAGTGGACCAGATTTCATATATATGCTTTGTGAGACACAGACACGCTTCTGTGTCTCTTTTTTGTACAAACAGTTATGTTCAGACAGTTATTGTTTCCCTTATGGTTATGATTATTGTCATTGTCATTGTATAAACAGTTATTGTTTCTCTTTCTGGTTATGCTTATGGTTATTGTTAATTTTGTTTATGGTTATGGTTATCTGCATTATGGTTTTGATCAAAGTGGTTATAGCCGGTTATGGTTTTAAGTTATGGTTATGATTTTAAGTTATGGTTATGGTTCGTTATGGTTATGCTTTTAAGTTATGGTTATGGTTCGTTATGATTATGCTTTTAAGTTATGGTTATACTTTTCAGTTGGTACGGTTGTCTTTCATTGGCCTTAAATCTCATGTGATATCTTACATGGATAGCATGTAGGAGGCGTATACATGATATGGTTTTTTTTGAAAAGTTTATGTTAAAAAAAAGGGAACTCTGGTGAAATTTTTGCGCGCGGGAGCATGGTTGATATTTTGGTGCTGCTCGCTTTCTTGGGCAGAGGGCAGGAAGTCTGGCTGTGGCTGTGTCCATCTTTTAACTGGGCACAGGCCAGGCTACCTGCCCTCTGCCCAAGAAATTTTTTTAATGTTATGGTCGTCGCTATGTGCGTGGCAATCTGCGTCGCTATATGCGTGGCAATCTGCGTCTCTATACGCGTCTATACTTGCGTCGCAAATAGCGACTGGTTTCACAGTGACGCGGATAGCGACGCGTATAGCGACGATATCTGCGTCGATGACACCTTATTTTGTTGTAGTGTTTCTATGTAGAGGTAGCTTGGAAGTAATCGTACTTGCTGAGTACCTTTAGGACTGTAGGATTGTAGATTTAGATTAGGATTTGGAGAATGATTGGTAGACGAGACAAGTCTTAAGATCAAGACTCTGAAAAACATAAAAAACACAAGAAAACGAGTGTTTGTGGACACTTTCCACAACCCCATTGCATGAGAATCTAGGAGTAGGGTAAGTAGGAACCGAGGTGGATTTCAGAACATTGCTCTCTCTGAAAGAATCAAGTGTGAGTTGTTATTGGAACTTGCAAAATTCAAGGTCTACGGCTAGAAATAGCTTGAAAAGACTCGAATCCACTCAATCCGACTAGAGAGTAAGCCTAAGCGTGAATCAAGGCAATTCCTTGCACACAATTCTTGAAGAAGTCTCAAATACTTTTTTAGATTCAACATCCGAAATGTCTTCTTACTCGACTCACTCGGAAACCGGAACGACAATGCGCTATAAGCATATACTATCTTTTTACAAGACTAACCGTCATGGAGCCCAAGTTTACTTGGACCCTAATGAGGAGTATGCTATTCACATTGATGACCATGGTATTGAGTTCGAAGAAGAGGTTAGGGCAAACAAACAAGAAAAAATGTACATGGATCAAAATGGAACTCAGTATTTACAAGTCAAAAACCCTGACGTGATAGACAAATGGGGGTTAGAAGTAAATACTATAATCCCAGATATGTCAACAAAAGAAGGACCACCAACTTTAGAATTCGAGGGATACGATCAAGTAGATTTGAAGCCTTTGAAATGGCTTAGTACGGATAATCCTAGGATCGGAGTCTATTGCTGGGAAGATAGAAACATAAAAGATCTTTTGTGGACTTCTCATGCCAAACCAGGACAATTAACAACCATGAAGATCATCTATATATTCAAGATCAAAGATAAGGGATCATTAGACCTACCAACCTACCTATTTAGGGATTGTTATAACAAGAACTTATGATGACTCCTGAGGAGGTAGAACAAACCAAATACCAAGGGTATTCCATCCAGGATTTAATATTAGGACAAGGACCAGAAACAATTCCAAGGGATGAGCACCGTGAGAGATCATATGAGAGTAATGTAAAGAAACCAGAAACCACCTCATCACGTAGAAAACCGGGTGACACTAAGGCCAGTCCAGGGCTACATGAGTCACTATTTCCAACAGGCTGGTTTGAAGGACTTGGAACATGACCAACTCCCAGAAGACCTAGAGTTGAACCAAACAGACGTGTCAGACTAGATGATTTTCAAAAATGGGTCAGAAAATATAGTGGAGCCCCGGGGGGTTCACTATATTTAAGACCACTATATCACGTGCGTTCAGGCTCTTTTTCTAAACTCCCTATTCTGTGAAATTTTTAGGAAATATAATGAACCCTTTTCTTTTAATTTTTTTTTTTTGAGATTTGTAAAAAACATATCCTTATGTAAATTTATTTTTGTAAGTTTAAGGGATTTAAATACCCTTTTGTTGAACTCACATGATAGGTTACATTCTATGTAAGGTGAACCCCCGGGAGTGGAGCAGGGGATCCATACGACCACTTAGCAAGCTTTAAGCAAGTGCTAAAAGAAAAACGTATATTCTATTCCAGACTCAATTTGAGGGGTTTGGAATGAAATTAGAAGCAAAAGCATTGACATGGTTCCAAAACATTCCACCAAGGTCAATCATGGACTTGAACACATTAGCTCAAGGATTTCTAGCTGCTTGTTCCTAAACGGGGATTAAACATAATATGGTAGCTCAAATTTATAGCTTTAAACAGAAACATGGTGAGTCTGTTAAGGATTGTGCAACTTGAATGAAACAATACATTGCTAGATGCCCAGAGATGGAGATACCTGCAAAAGAACGACTTATATCCTTGTTTCTAGAGGGACTGCTAAATAAAGAACTTCATGCTATACTCTATAGTAAAAAACGTACAACCCTAGAAGCATGTGTGTCTGATGCGATTGACCTAGGAGACAATTGCAAGATCTTCAACAAAGAAGATGTCCCTAAGGATAACCAAAGCGAGAAAAAAACGTCCACAAAACCAGCACAAGTGGGATCGGCTGCTACGGCACCACTCTGAGCCATAGAAGATATGCTAAAAAGGATGAACGACATGATGAACAATATGCAAAAAGAACCTATGAAAGGACCATGACAAGGGATACCTCCACAGGGACAAATAATTAGGCCACAAAAATGGTGTGCAATCGAGGGTAAATGGACCAACCATGAGACCCATGAGTGCTACTTCAGACCAAAGTATGATGGGAATGTTCAGTACGTGCCCATGAGGCCACAAGGACAACCCATGTACAAATATCAACCTAATATGGCCCAAGCTCAAAGACCACCAATGGGTATGGAAAGACCTCAACCTGTATTGGCACAACAACCTCTGAATCTAGGACATAATGCAATGCCTGTAAAGTACATGCACTCTGAAGGAGTCATAGATGAACAAGCATTAGTGCCTGTTACACCCTATGCAGAGCCTAGTCCATCTACAGCAATGGTAGAAGGAGATTGGTATAGTTCACATCCACCACCAATGGAAGAAACCATGACTTATGCTCCACTAGAGCTTGCACCAATGTATTATGTAGCTAATCAAGGTGTCAGACCTCCCATGGGAAGACCCATGATGAAGCCTAGAATGGGAAACTGTCATAACTGTGGTGTTGATGACCATTGGAAGAACGAATGTTCAGAGCCTGACAAAAACCTCAAACCAATTAAAGCCTATTGCATACAATGTTGCAAAAAGGGAGGACACTTTCCGGAATATTGTCCTAAGAATCCTTTGAACAAGGGAAAAACTGTCGTAAACGTAGTCCAAGTGATACCTAGTAGCTCATCAGAGAGTGAACCGATTATTCCAATCAAGGTAGTCACTAGAGCCCAGGCAAAGAAAAAGAAACACAACTCCTGTGATTATTCAGAGAACACGAAATTCTCTTCTCAAAGAATCAAAAGGAGCAGAAGCAAAAGATATGAGATGAGAAAACAAAAACAACGGGTTGAAATCAAAGAGAAAGCAAAAATGCTAGCCCAGGACAAGTTGAAAGAAACTTGCAGTGAATTCAAGGAAACAATCGTGAAATCTAGAGGATCCATTCTGATTGATAAAATTTTTGAGCCTATTAATGCTGCCTTGGAAGCCTACCAAGCAGGACTTAAAGCAGGCCAAAACATGGAAAACAAATGGAAAAACTATCCATCTCCAGACATGGAAGCAGTAAAACTGGAGGCTTATCAAAATTTGGTAAGAATCACGCAAGAAATGCTGGATAAACAAAAACCCAAGCTTGAAAGTATTGCAAAACCTGAAGAGCTTGCGGTAGAAGACACGAAAGCAAAATCCAATGTGGTGGTAGAACACCACCTTGAAACAAATGAACCAGTGCTTATAGTGCTTGACAACGAAGATGCCTTAGACGGAATTTCATTCATAGAGGAAGACTGGCCATGACACCTATGGAAAAAAGTGACAGAGATCAATGATGGGAGCCTAACTTTAAAGTCATCTCCTATAGAGGAAGTCTAGTTGGATAACCTACCTTCTGATATGAACATGGATTTACAATCCTTGTACGGGGATTGCGGATTGGAAGCTTCAAGAATGTCTAAACCATTGACATTAAAAACATTACCTTCTTACTTGGGAGATAACAAAGATGAATCCATCGTTTGCAAGACCACTCAAGTAAAGAGAGCTGAACAGACCCTAGAAGTAGACAACATTCATTCAATCATGTCTCACCCATCCAATGCACTCTTACTTTGGGAGAACTGTTGAAACTCATACCATACTTGTGGAATGATTTATAGAAAACCCTAGAGAAGGTGGGGATAACGGGATTAATCTCAAAGAATTAGGAAAATGGAAAAATGAAACAGAAAACAAAGAGATTTGATCAGTTCCTATGAACAAGGTTGGAGAATATTATGAAGGGGAAGAAGGAAACACCACCCTCCCAGTGAAATATAATGACATTGAAACCATGGCAATACTGGATAGTGGAGCTGGCATAGCCATAGCAACTAAATTAGTATGGGAATCCTGGGGATAGCCAGCCATTAGACAAACGTGAATGAAATTATAGTTGGCTGACAAACACATTGAGATACCGCTAGGGTTGCTTGAAAAAGTGATAGTCAATTCCTATGGAATTGAATATCAACACACTTTTGCAATAGTAGACTTTGGGGGAAAACTGAACTATGAAATCATATTGGGAAGACCTTTCATGAGATAGGTACAACTTATCCATGATTGGGGAAACAACTATCTGTACTTGAAGGAGGTGGGATCTATAACAAGATTCAATCTAAAAGATCACACTTATAGAGATGTCTTGAAAACACCCATCCAAGAGTTTGATTCAGTCTCTTTGGCTGAAAATAAACTCCCATCCTAGTTAAACAAGGACACTCCTATTTGGATGTGCAGAGCTTCAAAAAATGGAGGCTTAAGACGAGAAGAATGCATCCTAAAA
Source organism: Adiantum capillus-veneris (assembly GCF_014529385.1). Lineage (NCBI taxonomy): Eukaryota > Viridiplantae > Streptophyta > Polypodiopsida > Polypodiales > Pteridaceae > Adiantum > Adiantum capillus-veneris. Next base: position 304,542 of record NW_028221403.1, on the reverse strand, counting down.
AGGGACTGCACAGATGAAGCCTACGTACCTAAACCGTTTCCAGAGCATTTATTTGAGCCATTCGAGTGGACTCAAATTTTAGCGAGAATAGATGTATGTATGAATACGTCTATGCCTACTCAATTTTGCAATGAGGATGGCTAAGACATAATTCCCATCCAAATGATGTCAGTCCTCAACATTGAAAACAAAGATGAGGAACCCAAGGACTTGATGAAAGCTCAACAAGTCTTTTTAGACCTCTATTACAGTGCAACTGATGAGTTAGATGAACACTCAGCTACCTCAGAAGATTCGGGGTCAGAAAAACAGCATACGAGAGCTAAGTTACTCTTAAAGGGAGGGGAGGAAAAGTTTTTTGACTTTCCAAACCAGAAATCAAGAAGACAAAAATGGTATAGACAAAAGAGAGACACCAAAATTGTGACAACATGACCTATGCCATCAGTCTCCAGTAAAACACAATTCTTGATGTAGATAGATGCTAATTGTTAACCCTCACGGCACATGGACACCCTATGATCTATAAACGTTGTATTGTTTAGAGTCAGGTATCGGGCTTGTCGGACCAATAAGAACAGGGTAAGGGTGATCGCCGATGACAGGCGCACTCTAACTGGAATATTCAAGGAGTTAGTTGGCTAAGTATGGGCGCCCAAGTGTGAATGGGGTGAGCTCATATAAAAGCCACTAAACCTAATTTTTACTCATTCTCTCATTGTGCAATAGAAGCCGCTCTTGCTCCATCTCCACCTTCTCCTTCACCATCTCTTTGTGTGTGTGTGTGTGTGTGTACGTGTGTGTGTGTGTGAGAGAGAGAGAGAGAGAGAGAGGGAGAGAGAGAGAGAGAGAGAGAGAGAGAGAGAGAGAGAGAGAGAGAGAGAGAGAGAGAGAGAGAGAGAGAGAGAGAGAGAGAGAGAGTGTGATCGAGCGTTGCGGCGGCACGACGACGGCGAGGCGGTTGAGCGCGGCGTAGCGGTGTCTCCCTCTTCTTTGCGGCGCGGGAATCCTTCATTCGCAACTACGCAGGAAGGTGAGTGACATACCATTCTTCCTTGTGAGATTGTCTATTGTATGACTGTGTGCTAGGAGCCTTTGTGGCTCGCACACGGCGCGTAGCAAGTCCCTAGCCGTGACATTTTTGGCACCGCTGCCGGGGAGCTACTGCGCGTGAAGCTCCAATGGCGACCTGTAAATTGTATTGAAGCTATTTTTTATGTAGGAAAGGTGCGGCTTAAGTTTGATTATTTTTGTTATGCAAAAACAGTAGAGAAGGACACAATGTTGTTGACTGCATTCAAGTTTTCTGTGTTCTGTTAAGCTCTGTTTTGCTAGTTCTATTAAGCTCAGATTTCAGCTTACACAGTTAGTATTTCTTGCGTTTCTGCGTTTTCTGCATTTTCTGGTTTGCACTGCACAGTTCTGTCAAGTTTCAATTTTCTGCATTTTTTGTGTTTTCTGGTTTGTGCACAGTTAGGCGCACAGTTAGTTAATTAAGTAGGTTAGTAATTAGGTGAACCACTGACTAGCAGGTCAGTAGGTAGGTGAGACAATAAATAGTTAGGTGAGGTCAACGCGCACCAAAACGCGTACCAAATAATATCCAAAAAATAAATTAAAAAAAATAAAAAAATAAAAAACTAAAAACGTGAGTGAGGGGGAGGTTATAAAAACGGACGGGTTGGTTTGTATAAAAGTGAGATCGGGATCGGGATCATTTGACCCAATCCCAATCCCAATCCCAATCCCAATCCCAAGCCCAGGCCCAGGCTCTCTCTCTGTCTTATGATATAGGGTAGTCTCACTCCTATATATATAGGCTAGACTCACGAGGAGGGAGTGAGGAATGTGGGATAAGTCCTACACTCTCCTCTCCTTCATTGCACACTAGGACTTGCTATTTGGAGCCTAGTTCCCCAGCTAGGAAAAGACTGTTTCGGGATTTTTCAGAGCAAAATAGAACCAAACGGTGGGCTGTAAAGCACAGCGCGTCCCTCCTAGCAATACGCTCGTTTCGAGCTATCACACGGCCCATTCCACGACACGCTCTAAAAAATATAGCAAAAAAACAAACAAAAAACACGCAAAAAACTAGTCACAAGGCCTCCTAGAGCAGCTTTTTGACACCTTAGGGTATCAAAAGCACATGCACTTACGCTCTGGGCGGGTGCTAGAACACGAGCATATTGAGGGTGCCTCTATTCATACGGGCACCCATTACCTATCCACGATAGGCTCTAGACCCTCAGCGGGGACACAAGGTAGCACCACCCAAGACCCTAAAATAGCCGCTAGTGATTCCTCCTCCGACTCAGAAATCATGGAAGCATACCCTACCCAAAACACTGAGAGAGAAGGCCATGCACCTCCCGAAGCTCCATAGCCTAGTACTAGTATGTTTAGCCGTTTCATGGAAACATTAGGTAGAGCTACTCGCTTGGAACCTGATGCAAATGAAGCACACGAAGGGGGTGGGGAAGTGGACTCTCCTTTCACATCGCACGTGGACCCCACACCCCCAAAGAGTGTCCATGTGGATATCCTGCCAACTTCTTACCAAGAAGGCCCTGTTGAGCTGCCTCCTTCAGAAGTTCCCTCTAGAGTACCGTTGGTGACAAGTAAAACCACGGGGAGCAACTTTGCTTCTACCTCACAAGAAACCGTTAACACGTCGACTCTAGAAGGATTGTTCATTAATAATCATTGGACATACGACCTCCACACTGAGGTGTTGACGGATCTACACTCTGGCCATGCCTACCATGTAGGATGGATAGAGATTGTACGATCCACCTCTAGTGCCACGAGCATCGAAGATCAACAGAAAATGATCTGTAATGTTATCCATGGCATTATTCAATCAGAAAGGCAAAACCGAGGGGTAAATATACTCTCAACTGGCCCCATGAGATTTTTGGATACGAGCGAGGCTCAACAACCTACTCTATCACAAATGGAGACTCCTCTAATGAGTCCCATGGACCCATCTTACGTCATTTCACCTGGGGTCTCTATGCAATCTGAGCCTCCGAGCGACAACTTTAGCTTCCCTAACTTGGCTCAACCCTCTACTAAGGAAAACACAGTGCTCACTCCAGGGATAGATCTGACAGAGAATGTATCGATGACATCTACGGTTAGCGCAGTGCCACTACCTAGTGTCGTAGTACCTAATATGGGGCCTCGACAGTATGTGCCTCTAGCCCCTTATGCACACATGGCCCCCACACGTACAATTGTACCACTTGTTTATGCTCCTCGAGTGCCGCTCCCTAGCCCTTATCCGAGTGGACCTATGCCCGGTTATGTTCCATATCCTGCATCATCCACACATATGCCAAGACCGGTACTCGTCCCTCTCCCACATATGATTCCAAGAGTACCTCCACCGGCCCTGCGTCCTCACATAGGTGAATTTGCAGCCTTTGCTCAAACCATAGGTCGATCTATCACGGAAAATATGCGTCATGCATCTGATAGAGAGCCTAGAAGTAAGGCAGTACAAATTGCCAAACTCACGCAAAAATTCAATGGGGACGAAGATGCTAGAAAACACATTGAAGTGTTTGAACAAGTATCTGATTCCTTAGGTGAACGCAACGAACTACATAAGTGCAATGCCTTAAGCTTGACATTAAGTGGGAAGGCTGGAGATTGGTATAGAACCCTAATGGTGGACGAGAAAACAATCTACCCTACCCTTCGAAAGTTGTTTTTAAAGGAGTACATACGAGAAGGTGTGCTTTGGGGTGTAGCATCTCAGCTACAGAAGGCCGAACGTAAGGAAGGAGAGTCAGTAAGGGACTTCATTAGTCTTCTAAAGCACTTAAACTCTCGCTGCCCTGTAAATGAGCGCTTCAACAATAACCAACTGCTTGATCGATTCATTCGAGGGTTGAGGAATGAAGGAATCTATAATGGACTAGTGATTAGAGGTATCACAACCTTGGAAGATGTCATTGCCAATGCAATCCAATTAGAGGACAACTTGATGATAGCAGGCATGAGGGTGTCTACTGACACGAGATCCACTAGCTCACAAGCCATTGAGTATGAACCCATGACTACAAAGCCCATTGCTAATGAGCCAAAGGTATTTGAGACATTCTTGACAGACCTCACCAAGGCAATCCAAGATTCTCTTAAGGATAATCGACCCCCTCAAAATAGTCACATGTATCCAAGAAGGGAGCAACAATGGTGTTCCATTTGCTTAGGTCCACATAGCACTAGTGAGTGCCCTACGTTTAGAGTAAAATTTAATGGAACTTGCAACGCATGTGGTAGGTATGGTCACCAAGCTAAGGATTGTTTAATGATCAAACGTATGATGGCAAATAGACCACCTGTAGCGTGGACGGATGCGCCTCGAGCTCCTGTATTGATGCCTGCTCCACTTGTTGAGAAACTACCGCAACACATGGTCCCTAGATCTCAAAATGTTGTACAAGCTACACCGCTACCACCTCCTGTGCTAGGACCGCAGCCCCCGCATCCAAGAGTCGCCCCTATGAACCAAGTGGGTTGCAAGACATCTAATGCTTATGCAGATGGCTGTGAGGAGGAAATAGACACTAGTATTGCCTACAGACTTGATACATTGGAAGAGTGTCCTATATACTACATGGAAGATTGTTGGGGGCAAGTCAAGCCAATTTATCAAGCTGCTGCTCTCGCATCCAGAGGTCAAAATATCAACACCCAGGCTAGGAGGCCACCTCTTCAATGCTACGAGTGTGGTGGACCACATCGGGCAGCGGAGTGCCCTATTAGGCTGTAAAAGAATGCTGCACAGATGCAAATGAATCAAGGGAGCACGTCTGCAATGCCAATACTCACATGTAATCGTTGTGGCATAGATCACTTGATTGCCCAATGCCCCTATAACCCAAATGCGCCTAAAATCACACCCCTAAATTTGGTCGAAATTGCTAGTGTGACATCGCCAATACCACCCGTTGCACCCGCTTATACGATTACACGGTCCATGCTTCAATGGCCAGGCCATATCCTCGAAGAGAGAGATACCGCGTCAGTTATCCAAGCAAAGAAAAAGAAGACACGAAGGAAGAGGTCGCAGAATACGGGAAATTCAAAGCCAAGTTCCAAAACAAACATAGGAACAGGAGATGACCCCGTGTATATGAATGACCTTGAGGATGATTCAGATTCAATCGAGACAATGGAGACTAGAACCAATACCACAAAGGGAAAGACCGACAAAGAAAACCGTAACATGGAACCAAATCAAAACCGAATAAGAGAAAACCATAAAGAGCCTCTGAAAACACCACAAGTGTTTCCAAATCCAATCCAAGACCCCCAAGATAAACCGCAAGGGCAAAAAGGGAAGAATCGTAAAAAGAAGATTGGGACGTACCCAAACCCAGTAGACGAGATTGAGCAGGTGAAACATCTAAGAGGTTTAGTGGAGGAGACTCAAAGGAAACTAGAACCAGAACCCATGCATGTAAAAATTCATGACACAGTGTTTCCCACGCAAGTTCATCCACCCCACATGAACCATAGACCGTTCGCCATACCTAGTATCATCCAAGAAGGGAGAGAGGATGGGACATCAGAAAGTGAGCATACACCTTTCTTGTTGGAAAGGATGTTTAACGAAGGAATACCTGATCCCATTGAGGAATATGAGATTCCATCCTCACCAGTTCCTAGTCAAGGACCTACACCCTGCAAAATGCCAATGAATGTTGCCAAACTAGTGGACTTCATGTCTTCTGAGGTCCAAACCACGATCATAGCAAAGCTGTATGGAGATCCTGAGTTATTCTTTGCACTTCGAGCATTCCTTAACGGAGAGCTACAAACGGGATTACCGCAGTTTGCGCAAACAAATAGGTCTGACTCGATTATGATTGATGAGGAAAATCATGTGCAATCACTTGACTTAGATGGACACGAGTCTGTGATCGAGGTACCCATTAACGAATTAGGGCAGTATTTTGAAGGCGACGAGTCTAATGCGACCCTACCCATCACTACCAAGGGATTAACTATAAAGGGAATTCTTGATGGTGGTGAGGGAGTTAGCATCGTTACAAAAGATTGTTGGGAATCCATGGGAAAACCCCGCCTCAGTGTTAGTAACATTGTGGTAAAGATGGCAAATGGTACCATAGCCAAACCTATGGGGATGCTCAAGGATCTTAAGATCAAAGTTCTAGGACACAAGGTACGACATACGTTCATTGTAATGGATTTCTCTAAACACCTTATGTCATATGAAATGATTTTAGGACGACCATTCATGAGGGAAGCACAAATGGTTCATGATTGGTCTAAAAATCATGTCTATTTGCAATTCCAAGACTCTGTCCTTAGAGTGGATTTGGTGACTGGTAAGGCACACCCCTTAGGGAGTAAAACCATTATTGATCATCGCTCTGACACCACAGTTCACTCGGCCCCACTACAATATTGTTACACTTGTAAGAAGGATACAGACATTGTCCAAGATTCTCCTTACATGGATGTGTTACCGGGTATGACGGAATCAGACAACGTGGACTGGGTACACCTAGCTGCAACCATAGATACCTGGGGAAATAGAGGAACCACTTGGGTCACACCAGAGGGGGAAGAGGTACCACAAATTGCACCTCTAAACATGATAAGTGCCATACATGCATCTTCTAAGGGCAAGGCAATTGTAGACCAATCTGACAGTGACACCGATAGCTCAATAGAAGACTTTGACCAACACAACTCAGACACGGACTCCCAGAGTGAAACGGATTCTAAATCTCATGAATTAGAGAGTGGAGCAAGTTCAGAGTCAAAACATTCGGAAGGACCGAGCACATCAACCGATGATAGCTCCTCCGAGAGTGAAGAGGACACCAACGAGGACTCCTTTAGTGAGCCAGATCTAAATGCAAATCAAAAGTAGGTCTCAAATAAGAAAAATAAAAACTTTAAGAGGCGTCGATATCAATCCAATGTACGTGCTAGGATAAAAAAGAAGAGATCCTCAGTAGAATGGCTCAGTTATATAGGAGCATGTGATGCTCATCGAAAATTGGTAGACGATTGGGGTGAATATCTCCAAAATGTTATGTGGTGTAGACCACGACCCCATGACATAGCCCAATTAGAGATCATAGACAAGCCAAAGTTGAGCCGCACTGCAAGGAGGCGTCAAAACCAAGAGTTAGCTCGACAACACAAGAAAGCAGAAATAGAAGCATAGACCAAAGCACAACCAGAATCCACAGACTTGCATCCTGCACCAGAACATTTCAAATCTTACACCACCGGGGAAGCAAAGGTTGTGTACACAAAAGCCCAAATAATACCTATCGATGGGAATAATGCAATCTATGATCGTCCGGCAATAGTTAAAGAAATAGAATTAGCCGACCCCGGTGAAGAATCAAAACCTGTTTTTATTTCCCAAGACCTCACAGAAGTTGAAGAGGCGGTCCTCAAAGAGCTTCTCAAGGAATCCAAGGACATATTCGCTTGGACATACCATGATATGAAAGGTGTTCCACCTTCTGTGGTACAACATACAATCCCTATGATTAGCACTGCTAAGCCCGTACAACAAAGACCCTACCCGATGAATCCTAAGTACGCAAAGATCATTCAAGAAGAACTAGAAAAGATTATCAAATGTTGGTTCATATATCCTATTGAACACTCTGAATGGGTGTCTCCAATAGTTATCCTGCCAAAAAAGAATGGGAAACTCAGGGTGTGCGTGGACCTCAAAAAAGTTAATGCAGCTACTAGAAGAGACCATTACCCCCTACCATATTCCGAACATGTACTCGAAAGAGTTGCAGGCAAGGAAGCCTATAGCTTTCTAGATGGGTACTCAGGCTACAATCAAATCACAATAGCGCTAGAGGACCAAGCTAAAACTGCCTTCATCACAGAATTTGGCGTGTTTGCATTTCGTGTGATGGATTTTGGCTTAACAAATGCCCCTGCTATATTCCAACGATTAATAAACACTGCTTTTAAAGAATATTTGAGAGAGTTTTGTGAAGCTTTCTTAGACGACCTTTGTGTTTACTCTTCTTGGAAAGAACATCTATCATGTTTGCGGAAGGTGTTTGAAAAGTGTAGGTTATATCGTATCTCATTGAACCCGTTCAAATGCCAATTTTGGGTCAAGCATGGAAGTATTTTAGGGCATATAGTGTCTAAGAATGGTATCTCAACTGATGAGAGAAAAATTAAAGTGATTCTAGAGTTACCACCACCAACCAATTACAAGGGAGTTCAAAGGTTCATGGGACACGTGGGTTATTATCGACTGTTTATTTTATTTTTCGCTGAGATAGCACGTCCTTTGTACAAGCTTCTCATTGAATTTAAATGGACTGAAGAGTGTGACCAGGCCTATGAAAAATTGAAGAAAACACTAGCAGGTGCTCCAATTTTAAGGACACCTAACTGGCATGTCATTTTCCATGTGCATATTGATGCATCAAACTTTGCTATTGGGTGTGTTCTCACTCAACCAGGAGAACATAAATTGGACTATCCCATTAGCTTTGCAAGCCGTCAATTGAACGATGCTGAAAGGAACTACACCACTATAGAGCGAGAAGGTTTAGCAATGGTTTATGCAGTAAAGAAATTTTGCTACTACCTTCTGGCAAACAAGTTTGTATTTTATGTGGATCATCAAGCGTTGCTGTATCTGGTAAACAAGCCATGCTCCACAGGAAGAATCACACAATCGTTGTTAATTCTTCTGGAGTTTGATTTCACGATTGTAGTGAGACCTGGTAAAAGGCACGCCATGGCTAATCATTTGTCTCGCATACCCAATGGTGAAGCCCCTACAGGAGTTGATGATGAATTACCCGATACTTCCCTATTCATAGTTGAGACTATGCCTGAATGGAGTGAGAACATTGTTAACTTTTTAGTTAATGGTTTTCCACCCAAGGAACTTCGTAAGGATATCGCTCGAAGGCTAGTAAAAGAATGTGAACCCTATTGTTTGATTGCCGGAACTCTGTATAGACTAGGCAAGGACGATATTCTTAGGCGTTGTGCCCGCGAGGATGAATATTTGTATATCTTGCAAGAAGCACATATGGGCATAGCAGGAGGACATTTTTCAGGAGACCGGACTGCTAGAAAGGTGCTGCAATCAGGCTATTGGTGGCCAACTTTATTTAAGGATGCATCACTTTTTACAAAAGGGTGTGATGAGTGCCAACGTTACAAGACCACACAGTGAAAAGACAGAATGCCCTTACATCCTATTAAAGTAACCCAACCATTTGAAAAATGGGGCTTAGACTTTGTAGGTCCAATTAGTCCCGCAGCTCGCAACACTCAATCTTGATATATTCTAGTTGCTACGGACTATGTAACAAAGTGGGTTGAAGCTAAGGCTTCACAAAAAGCTGACGCGAGGACAACAGCTAAGTTTCTTTTTGAGAACATTATCAGAAGATTTGGTTGACCATTTGAAATTGTTAGTGATAATGGTACCCATTTTATAAATGAGGTAATAAGAGATCTTACCATGACCTTTATGATATCCCACCATAAGTCTACACCTTATTACCCGCAAGCTAATGGACAAGCCGAGAGCACCAACAAGACTGTAATCTCTATTTTAACCAAGACGGTAGAAGCTCATCGCACTGATTGGCATTTAAAGTTGACATCTGCTCTATGGGCTTATTGTACTGCTTATAAAGTGGCTATTAATTGTACGCCATTCAAAATGGTATACGGCCAAGAAGCGGTTATGCCTTGAGAGTTTGTCATTCCTAGTCTTAGGGTAGCTTCGCAAGAAGGATGGAATGGTAACCCCTTAACCGAGCGTTTGTATATCTTAGAAAAACTAGACAAAGAGAGACAGTTGGCTGTGCAAAATGCTCTTGTGGAAAAGGATAGGAGAAAGAAGTGGTTTGATCGCCATGTGAAGGACAAGGACATCAAAGTTGGTGATAAAGTCCTTATGTATGGAGTACGTAAAGAGAAAAAAAAGTTGAAATATGCTGGTAAAGGACAATATAGAGTATGTGAAATTACCCCACAAGGTACCCTTCGTGTGGAAACTCTTGATGGAGTTGAAACCATTGGATTCCTCAATGGGAGTAAATTCAAAAGATATTATGATCCTTTAAGCCAAGAAGAACTACGGGCCATTCATCAAAAGAAGGCCGCCAAAGCACAAACCGAGTTAAAGAAGATACAAGCTCAAGCTGAGGCTAAGGAGCGACAACAACGTATAAGACAAAAACGAGAGGCTAACCTTGGAGTCACAAATGCATTCCACGTGGAAATCGAAGAGGATGGGTTGCACTCTGACACACCTCTACGATACCCTATTGAGTTAAATAGTGCCTATGGAAAAGTGCTATATAGCGCCTTATTGGACACGGGTGCTAAATATAATCTGCTATCCTATGGGGTGTGGTGTCAGTTAGGGAATCCACCTCTATCTGAGAGTATTATCCAAGTCAAGGGTGTCAACAAGAAAAAAACTAAGGTTTTTGGAATCTGGCACACTTCTGTTAGTTATGACAATGGAATTGTAGCTCAAGACTTTTTGGTCATGCCTACTGGAACTGTGGAGGGTAATATAAACCTAGGAAGCATGTGGATGATAGCCACCAAATGCACTATTGATTAGGGGACTGGGGGTGTCACAACGCAAAAACCAACTCTTATCCCTACCACTCAAGCCATAGTCCCTGAGATATTGCCTAAGGAAATAAAACCCAAGACATTGCATGTCTAGGAGGTTGAACCATACGTCCCCATAGCCCAACTCTCTAGATCTTCAACTGATGTAGTTGAAAGAAAGCTTGAGACACACAAGAACCATCCTAATATAACAAAGAAAGCATACAAGTGGGTCCCTAAAGCTTCTTTAGTAACCATGGCTGATGCTAAAAAAAGGAAGCCTCGTAAGAAACGTCCCACTCGCTCCAAGAAATGTAAGAAAACGTGGCGCTAGATTCCTAAACGACTATTAAAAGCCCAAGGATACTATAAAGGAAATGATCAAATCTGGGTGCCCAAACGTAAATTGTACTCTTACCTGTCACCTGGCCCATGTAAACCCAATCTTGTGGCTCCAAAACAAATTGAAAATCGTGGAAAGGAAAAAATCACGGAATGCGACACACCTGCTCCAGAGCTAGTTTGGGTACCAAAGAAAGAACGATTTGTTCCACCTAGCTCAGGAACAGGAAAAGAAAATGAAGCTTCTTGCTCTTCATGTAGTTCCTATACGGAAATAGAAGCTTCGACACAACCTCCATCTACCATTGTACATATCCATACAAGCAAGAAAGAGTTTGCACCTCCCGTTGTAGATTCACCACCTCCAACAATGTTGCAAATAAAATCATGGGAGAGTACCTTACCACCCTTGCAACTAGATGAAACACATAGGGTGATCGAAAACTATTGGTTAAAGCCTTTACCCATAACAACTTGGAACAATTGGTTTCAAAAGGTGACGACATCATTCCAAAAAGTATGATCTACCCAAGGAAGGGGGGAGTGTTTGCTGACATCCGTCATTTACTTGCTTCCCTCTCAACCTTCCTCCCTGACCTATCAATCTCCAATCTTAGGGAATGTATATATAAAGCCTTATACTCACAAAAACAAGATAAAAAAGTAAAAGAGCAAGAGCCATAACACAAAATAATAAAAACAAAATATGCACAAGAACACGACCCTTGTAATATTTGCACTCTAACCATCATCTATTTGCGTGTACAGATATGGCTAGTACGCTAGAGTCATCCACTCCTGCCTTGGGTGAGAGGTACCCTCGTTACTTTTCACAAATGTTTCACATGGTCTTTCTAGTGCTTGCATGTGAATGGGATTTGATAGGTACGCTAGCATGTGAGAGGAATTTTGAGGAGTTAGAATGGCTAATACGTCTCTTGACCACGTCTGATCCATACTTAGTAGAGAGCGTTTCTACCATTGCACAAGCCTACCCTTTTGACCAAGATGACTATAGGCATCTAGTGACCTTCTTAGTAAACATGGGCACCTATAATGAAGAAGAAAAATTACATGACTACATGGATGGCACATATGGTCTCATGGATGATTACTTTGTTTATCTCGACGACAAGGATAGGGGTTTAGCCTTAGGGTTTCCCCCCAACCTCTACAATATCCTATTCCCTTGACTCTTTAGGGGGAGTGCAAATAATTAGGTTAGGGTTCCTTATGTTATTTGTTGTGTTCAATAAGTGTTGGCACCTTTTCCCACTAATGTGCCTCTTGGAGGTATTCCTTTTGTTTCCTAGTGTGTACAAGAGCGTGTTGCTATTGATAGGATTTGGACCTTCATGGAACCTTTCTCTCGTTCACACTTCAAATCAAGCGCGACCATCAACACAAACATGTGTTTTATGTCCATTAGCATTGTCCTTATCTTTTTACATCCATGTTTGTCTGCTTTGATTGTGATTGGTAGCATAATATTCAGCGCATTTGCTTAGTATCAAACATTTAATTCAATGTAATGTTTTGTCATACTCAGTTGTCTAGGTAGCTAGTTTGACCAAGCTAGGTATTAGAAATCTTCTCTTAATACCATGGGGAATGCCTTCCTAATAAGCAATGGTTACTTGGGTTCTTAATTTGATTTAGGCAGCATTGTGTGAAATGTACTAGGGCTTTCTAGTGGGCTTAACCCTATTGACCTTTAGCTTAAGTATTATAAAGGGTGTTTACTAATGTGATGAGCCTGGGGAGGGTAACAGTGTTATATGACCCCCCAAAGTTACAAAATTAAAATGCTGAAAATGAACAAACAAAAAATCAAAGTACCACAATGTAAAATTTTAAGCTGGAAGAGAAATCCTTGCTTAAATTGCTACTTCACTCACATGTATCGCCTATTGTACTAGAGCCCTAGAGGTTCCCACTGTGGGCACTTTTCCTTGAAAAGCAAAAAACCCAAGGCATACAAAATAAGCACACACATCAAAATTGAATCAATGTGAAAAGACTTTGGGGGGTCAAAGAAAAGGTAATCAGTCAGGCGATGATTTCATGAGAAACTCCTTTTATCGTAGCTTAACTACAAGGTCTTCTAGGTATAGCCTCTAGTCAGCCCTCGAACATCAAATACTTGGCTCTCGCGATTAAACAACTTAATTGACCAGAAAAAATTGAGAAGTTACCCATGGTATTAATAGTCGAGCTCTAGTGCCTTTTGACCGTTAAATTAGCGACCCCGGACTTGTTTAATTTTTTACCTTTACATCTGTTTATGCATTTGATTATATTGCAATTTAATGTTTATTGCTGACAAATTGTCTAAAATTCTGTTACCAATCAATTTGTCTGTCTAAAATTGCATATGATTTTTAATTGTATATGAGAATTCAATTACTGTGGCAATGTTGTTTGATTTTGCAGTGACTGAAGAAGGCTACACACATCCATGTCGACTGCTCTTCCATCTCGACGAACGAGCTTCAACTGGATAGCTTCCAAGGACAGAATCTACATCAAGAAGGGGGGCATGTTAACCCTCACGGCACACGGACACCCTATGATCTATAAACATTGTATTGTTTAGAGTCAGGTACCGGGCTTGTCGGACCAATAAGAACAGGGTAAGGGTGATCGCCGATGATAGGCGCACTCTAACTGGAATATTCAAGGATTTAGTTGGCTAAGTATGGGCGCCCAAGTGTGAATGGGGTGAGCTCATATAAAAGCCACTAAACCTAATTTTTACTCATTCTCTCATTGTGAAATAGAAGCCGCTCTTGCTCCATCTCCACCTTCTCCTTCACCATCTCCTTGTGTGTGTGTGTGTACGTGTGAGGGAGAGGGAGCGAGAGAGCGAGAGAGAGAGAGAGAGAGAGAGAGAGAGAGAGAGAGAGAGAGAGAGAGAGAGAGAGAGAGAGAGAGAAAGAGAGAGAGAGAGTGATCGAGCGTTGCGGCGGCACGACGGCGGCAAGGTGGTTGAGCGCGGTGTAGCGGCGTCTCCCTCTTCTTCGCGGCGCGGGAATTCTTCATTCGCAACTACGCAGGAAGGTGAGTGACACACTATTCTTCCTTGTGAGCTTGTCTGTTGTATGACTGTGTGCTAGGAGCCTTTGTGGCTCGCACACAGCGCGTAGCAAGTCCCTAGCCGTGACACTAATGAATCTGTCAAAGACAAAATAACAGACAGATTTCCTTCAAACAAAAACTCAGAAATGTCTCAGACATCAAGAAAAGCAAGGAAGGGTACTTAAGAATAATCTCAGGATAAAAAACCACTCATGACCAAAGTCGAGCAGAAAAAGAAATATCAAGAGTTGAAAAAAGCTCTGAAGGAGATATACACAACTGAAATGGAAACCACAGAAGAGGGTGGTAAGGATGTGATGCATGTTCCATCCCATTACAAAAAGTATACTCTCCAAGATCGGAAAATCATAATTGAACAACCTGTTAGGGAACTACGGAAACAAGGCGAATCTTACGAGGGCCTAAAAACGCTAAAAGGGTAGACTTGGCTGAACCAGGAGAAGAGCCTAGACCTGCTTACATTGTGAATGACTTAAGAGAAGAAGAAGAAAAGATTTTCCTGAGCTTGTTAAAGGAATACCGAGATATTTTTGCTTGGTCTTACAAGGATCTCAAGGGCGTTGATCCAGAAATCTGTCAACATACTATACCCATGAGAGATGATGCGAAACCAAGTAGATAGATACCATACACTTAAAACGAAACATTTTCTAGGAAGATCAAAGAAGAGATTGAAAAACTAAAGGAAACTGAATTCATTTACAAAATTGAATACACAGATTTAGTGTCTCCAATTTTGGTAGTACCCAAGAAGAATGGGAAATTATGAGTGTGTGTTAATCTCAAAAAGGTGAATGCAGCTACCATTAGAGACAACTTTCCTCTTCCGATAACTGAGCATGTTTTAGAACAAGTGGTATAAGCTTCTTAGACGGCTTTTCGAGATACAATCAACTTTTGGTTGACCCAAAAGATCATCAGAAAACTGCTTTTGCAGCAGAATGCGGTATATTTGCCTATTGCGTTATGCCGCTTGGGTTAACTAATGCTCTAGCCACTTTTCAGAGGTTGATGAGCCATGCTTTTAAAGAGTATCTTTGGAAATTCTTAGAAGTATATATGGATGATCTATGCGTACATTCGTCAATCCGGGCTGATCATTTTGAACACCTCAAAAAGGTATTCGAGAAATGTAGACTTTATAGAATTTGCTTAAATCCTAAAATGTGCATATTCATGAGAAGACAAGGAAAATTTCTTGGACATATAGTTTCTAAAAATGGCATAGCTACTATACTGATATTGAGAAGATTCATGTCATTGTGGATTTTCCTAGACCAACAACAATCAAGGGGGTACAAGCTTTCATAGGACATTGTGGATATTACCAACGGTTCATATACATGTATGCTATAATTGAGAAACCCATGTATAGATTGATTACGCACTTTGAATGGACCAAGGCATGTGAAGAATCCTTCATGAAGCTTAGCAAGCTCTCACCTCAGCTCCAATATTGAAAGCACCAGATTGGGATAAGGTATTCCACGTACATGTAGATGCTTCAAACTTTGCTATTGGTTGTATACTAGCTCAACCAGGAGATGGGAAAATTGACTTTCCTATTTCTTATGCTAGCAGACATTAAACATGGCAGAAAAGAATTACACCACCACTGAAAGAGAAGGACTAGGAATGACCTATGCCGTTAAAAAGTATAGACATTACCTATTAGCCAACAAGTTTGTGTTCTTTGTGGACCACCAAGCTTTGTTGTATTTGGGCAACAAGCCATGCAACACAGGGAGAATAGTGAGATGGCTCATCATTCTTCTCAAATTTGATTTCACTGTGGTTGTAAAAAAAGGCACTACACATCAACGAGCAGATCATTTATCAAGGATTGTTTCACGGGAATTACCTAAAGGGGTACACGATGATCTACCAGATGCTTATTTTTTCTCCATATAAATGATACCTAGATGGTCAGAAAACATTGTGTCATTGATGACAATAGCTCAAGTGGATTCACAAATACCACTTCCTATCACAATCGATTTGATTGAGCAATCGGCTATGTATGAATTACTAGATGGAAGGCTATACAGAAGAAATCAGGACATGATATTGATTTTATGCATTAACCCTAAAGAGAAAGAACAATACCTAAGTCAAGCACATGTTATCATAGTAGGACTTCACTTTACGGAAGACCAAACTATGCAACGAATCTTGAGACTTGGAGTATTTTGGCCGACTATGAGGAGAGATGTTAGATCTTTTGTAAAAGATTGCCCTCAATGTAAAAAAAAAACACCCATTCCTCATGTAACCTTGTTTCAAATGTCACCTGTTCCTAAGTGGAGTAATTATCTGGTTACTTACTTATCGAGCCAAACATTTCCTGAGGATATGAGTAAATGCCATCAAAGAGCAATTGAAACTGAAGCAAGAGACTATGCTCTTATTGGGAACCAATTGTATCAGAGAGGTAAAGATCAACATTTATGTCTTTGTGCAAATGAAAACGAGTATACTCTGATTATAGAACAAGCACATGCTGGATTAGCTGGAGGTCACTTTTCTAGTGAGACCAATGCAAGAGCGATCTTGATGGCAGGCATATGGTGGCCAACACTTTTTGCATATGCCAAAGAATATGTTCGAAGGTGTGATGCTTGTCAACGAGCAAAAATGACAACACGAGTAGACACCATGCCCTTAAGACCAATGATGGGGGCTAGAGCCTTCACAAAATGGGGTATAGATTTTGTTGGACCGATACAACCACCTGCTTATAGAACCCAAGATCAATATATCATTGTAGCTATGGACTATTTGACCAAGTGGACCGAGGCTAAAGCGACTCAAAAGAATGATGCTAGAACCAGTGCTGCATTCTTATATGAGTATGTATTCACGAGATATGGACTGCCAATAGAGATTGTCAGTGATCCGGGGACTCATTTCCTCAATGAGGTAATAGAGTATTTTCTTAATCAGTTTATGGTCATCCATAACAAATCAGCTCCCTCCCTATCACCTACAAGAAAATGAACAAGCTGAGTATACAAATAAAATTCTTAGCTCGATGCTGACTAAAGTGGCTAGTTCAAGAAGGACAGACTAGGAAATGAATCTCCATGTTTCTCTATGGACTTATCGAGTTTCATTCAAAATAACTCTAAATGCTACACCCTTTAACCTTGTTTATGTTCTTGATGCCATATTGCCAATAGAATTTCTATTGCCGACATTAAGGGTAGCACAAAATCTTGAGTGGAAGGGACATGAATTGTCAGAAAGACTTGAAGATTTGGAAAAGCTAGACGAGCAAAGGCTAACTGTTGTAGCTCATATCTATGCACAAAAGCAGAAACAAAAATAGTTTTTTCATTTCCACTTAATCACAAAAATCTTCAAGAAAGGAGACTTAGTTCTAGTCTATTCCCTTAAGCAACACATTCCCAAGTTTAAGAAAAAAGGGAAACGGACCATTTATCATTGAAGATGCATCTCCAAGTGGAGCAGTAAAATTGTCCACCCTAGATGGTGAACGGATGGCTAATTGGATTAGTGGATGTCGTTTAAAGAAACACAATTTGTCACTAACCAATGAATTGCTAGAGAGAATGCATGCAACCAAACAAAGGAAGATCAAGCGACAACATGTTATTGATGAAGCCCAAGAGGAAGCTAGACTTCAGGTACTCAAGCATAAAGATGCTCTCAAGAATCAATAGATACTGATTCCCATCAACACTTTGGAAATAGATGATCGACAATGGGAATTACCTAAAGATGCAGTTTCAACAGATGACGACTCGTTAGATGGAATGGACTTGCACGTCAAAGTACAACTCAACAATCATAGAACCAATGCTTTGGTAGACACAGGAGCTAGAGTGAATGCAGTCAGTTATTCCACATACAAGAAGGCAACAAGTCAAGCATTGACACCAGGAATAGCGACAATCAAAAGATGCAACAAGAATCCAACTCCAACATTGGGAGTAGTCAACTTGAACATGATAGTACATGGATGTTCATGTCCTCATCAGTTTGTATGCTTGTCAGATGAACACATGAATGAGACGATGATTCTTGGAATTCTCTGGATGCGTACATACAAAGCAATACCAGATTGGGATATGAATCAACTAAAGCTATCACCTAAAGGAGGGCAACTCATTGTTCCAATTCCACCAAGCAAGGAGGAATGGAAAAGAAGCAATCAGCAGACCAATCCATGAATCCAATCTTCTCCATCCCCTCGACAATCAAATGAAACATATAGCATGCAAGGAGTCAGGGAAAATTTGGGTACCAAAAGCACAGCTTACGGATAAACCGACGAAACAAAAGAAGGTTCCAAGGGTTCGAACACATAATCGAGAATCTCTGAGCAAGGAACCTAAATTGAAAATGGTTTGGAAGAAAAAAGAGCACTTATCTTGTCCACAACCCGCGAAACCAATCAAGCAATGGCGAGTTAAGTCTCAACAGACTCCACCACACCATGCAGCACCAAGCCGACTGAGCTACCAATGGAGAGAAAAAGCTAGTTAACAGTCTAAAGTGCTACCATAGCTCAAGAAATTAGAGTGCTAAAGCACCCTGAAGGTACAATCAAACATAGAGCACAAAAGCTACAAGATTTGCTCTTTGGAAGACATCAACAGCAACAAACTTCAACATGGGAAACCCTTGAGTTAATTAGTCAAGACCCAGCTCTTGCACAACATATTGGTTTGAATTGCATTGATCTTCATATCATGGTAGATCCAATCATGGCTATGCATAGACACAATTGTTCAACCCATGCATGCACTCGTCTCGGAGTACGCCATCTAGGAGGGGTGGAAGAGCACTAAGTACTAAGTAATTAAGGGCAATGTTTGAAGAGGGAGGAAAAGTTCTATGTTAACATGTAATTTTTTGCAAAATTACCTAATAATTCCCTTATAATTTATCATCAAGGGAAAATTCACTAATAATATCTTCCCGATGAGTGTAAATAGTGTATATACTATCAAAAAATCATTAAAAATAGTCATTTTTTGGGTATTTTTCATCATTTTGGTGATAAGGAGGCTTAAAAATGGAGAAATCCGACAAAAAACAATAAAGCTGTGTTTTTCAAGGGATTTTCTTAATCATTGTATTTTTACTTTACTTTTTAGAGCATTTTTCTATTTTCTTTGATTTTTTCAAATAAACAGGTCAAAATTAATAATAAATAGCAGAGAAGCTCAGATGGAAAAATGGAAGACACGATGGTGAGCAGAAAGAAAAGGCAAAATAGCACAAAAGTTCTCAATCAAATCAAAACATGGAAGCGGGAAGCCTAAATTAGGAGGCCATGCCTAATTTAGGCCAAGCCTACTTTTTCAAAATTCTTGCAGAATGAGCTAGATGAATCCGATCAAGGAAGTTTTGGCAAATGCCAGAATTCCGGCGTGACTCCACAGATAGCTTGTTAAGGAGGTCCATATACAATGTATATAATTGGTTTGATGAAATCCATATAAAAAAGCCCTCAAAAAATAGAAAACGGCTCAAAGGTTACAAAGCGTCAAATTCGACATACGAGGCCAAACTGACTCCAAATGAGCCAGAATTGGACATGTTGCTTCAGGACTATGTTACGGACAAGTCCAAAGCCTCAAAGTTGACTGACCAACCCAACAGATAGAGTAATCACAAAAAAGTGGTGATTTCAAAGTCGACAGAGCACAAAGTGATGCAGGCATGACCAAACTTGACCAAATTCAATTTAGGACTTATATTAGGTGTATGAAACATGTCTAGGACAAAATTTGTGGGTTTTGCAAAGTTTTTGTCGCTGAAGTAAATAATCACAATTATTTACTTTTGCATCAGTTTTGCTTGGAAATTGTCAAATCATCTCACCTATCCTGTGTACACACCTATTACATGCCAAAAATCAAGTATGAGCCAAAATGACCACCCGTTACTTGTAAAATTGCCAAAAACCGCAAAGAAGTCTTTGCAAGCCAAAATTTGGGTTATGAACAACTTTTCTTGATCCAAATCACCTCATATCTCATACCCAAGGTCTATACCATGCCTAAACCAATTTGTAAAAAAAAATGTCAATTTTGGAAGAAAAGTTAATAATCGTGATTATTTACTTTTTGGTCAAAATTGGGGAATTTTGATATTTTGCCATCATACATCCAATGTACATGTTGTGATAAGCCCACTAGCCAACTTTGAATCAATTTGGAGTTCAAAATCTCAAATTTCCTTTATATCTGCTATTTGGATGTTATGCATCTTTGCTTGTTCAAAAATTGATTTGAAGCAATTTGGACCAAATTGACAACATTTCAGTCTAAAAGGACATTCTAGCGAAAATTCGACATATCTACTAACTTTGCACTCTATTCACTGAATAGGAGCAATGCAAGTAGTAGAGAGGGCCAGGAAGAAGCTAAACCAGAAAGAGACACTACAAGAACTGCCTGCGTATCAACTAGACCCCGAGTCGGTCAAAGCAGCAAAGGCATCTTATCTTTGTAGAGAAGAGCTGGAAGAACACCACACCATGGTCTTCACTGGTAGGTTCAAGAGTGAAGAAGGGCATAAGGTGGAGTTGCAACTTCTGCCTAAAGAGGTCTATGATGTAGCTGCCAAGCCAGTGACCAAAGAGGCTAACCGCAGGTTAGGGCTCAGGCATTTCTACGAACAAGAGCCTTGTAGATTGGACTTTCAGAAAGCTTATGAGCTTCTATCCCACCATCAAAGAGGACGAAACCGCACAAATATCCGACACCCAAGGAAATAAGGTTGAGGTAGTAATCACAAAAGAGATAGTGGTAGAGCACTCATATTGCCCACTGAAGGAAAGACCATGCGGGCAAGAGACAGGAAAACCGCAGGCACATTTACCAAGGAGACAACCGCGGCTACATTCGCCGATCTTATCCACAAATAGGTGGAAGAGCCATCCCGTTTGTACCATCAACACTTGCATTTTCTGGCAAAAAGGCCACCAAGGTACACTACACTAAATCACACCGTGGCCACCACCTTCACTCAGGTTCTTAAGTCAACAACAAGGCAGCTTGTGGACCACACGCAGTATGTCTTGACAACCTTGAAGGGCACCAAGAAGGAAGGGAAAATCACATACTTGGGCGCGGCGCGCTAGAGGTGTTGATGAGAATAGCGTATCATGCCATCAACATGGCCGACAACCTACCACTTGCCCCTGGTCAGAATGCATGGATTTTGGCAGCACAACCCTCTCCATGAGCTACAAGGTCAGGTAAAAGCTCACAAAAATCAGATGATGAGTCAGATGACATCTCACCAGAATGGCACAGCAGCGAGAGCTCTGACAACGAAGAAAAGAGAGCTTGGAGAGAAGAGATGAAGAGGAAACTATGACTACACACCAAGAGGAGCCAGCTCAAAAACAAGCGTGTTTTGAAAGAGAAAAACAAGCTTACCAGCGCAGTAGGCAAGCACAAGGGAAGGACCCAGAAAAGTGGGTACCCACAGGATTGAAAGGACCTCAAACAAAGCATCATACCAGAAAAGAGGCAGATGATCCAACATAATATTTAGAAAGAATGTACCAAGAGGCAGAAGCTCTAAAATTGAAAGAGGTAGAAGAAGCTGCAAAGAAAGCTCAGGAAACGGCTACACAAGAGCAAAGCCATGGATCTCCCCGACCCGCCTCACCGCCTCCAAAACAACAAGACCATCCCATGCCTAGCTGAGCCAGAACCGGAGCAGGCAGCAGAAGAGACTCAAAAGCCATAAGAAGAAAAGACAAGTCAATCGAAACAAGAAACTGATAAGGAAGCAGATACAGAAAAAGAGCCTACCACTACACATGAGAGGGAGCCCGAGCCAGAGAAGGAAGAAAGGCCCGCACCTGAAGAGACAGCAAGGGTTGAGACCACACCATCTACTTCTACTCAGCCAGAAATTGCTGAAGCATCAAAGCCTCAAGATGGCCAAGAAGAAGACTGACCATCAACCTCCACAAAAGAACCACCAGCAATTACGATGCAGCCAGAAGCAACACACGAGACTGCAGGCACATCCCAGCTGGTAAGACAGGAGGAGTGACAGCGTTTGACGTGATAATACAGGTCAATGAATATGCACGTCAGATGTAGGAAATGACGGAGAGACTCCGTTCAGTAGCTTCAAATCGCAGGACAAAGTCCAAGGAATTAGAAATGGTGATTGCCGCTCTTCAAGGAGAGCTAGAAGATAGGATGATTATTATAACTGATCTCCAAAGGAAAGTGCAATAGCTGAAGGCAGAAGCGGAACAGCATCAGATAGTCAACGATAAACAACAAAAAGAAATGGAGGAGTTAGGTGACCTCCTCACCAAATTATATGATGCCTACAAGGTGAAAGATGAGCAGCTGAAAGAAGTCATGAATGAACTACTTACGACCTCTCCGTCAACTTAGAAAATTCAAGTGCAGTTAGATGTTGCCAATGCTTCCTTGCAATATTCTGACCATAGAATCAATGATCAGGCCATTTTCTTCCAGAAAATCAGAGAAAACCCAACCGTGGCCTCGATCAAGGGATCTGATGAAGTGTACAAGGCACTTGAAAAGAAAAACAAGGACTTAGAATTGGAATTAAAGCTTAAACAATCAGAGGGCAGAGACCTGGCACTGATGCGGGTTCAAAGAGAGGAGGAGCTCCTAAAGGAGATAGCAAAACTCAAGCGGATAAATCAACTCCTTAGAGATGGACAACTAGACACGTAGGAGGAGGCACGCACTTTAGAGCCACCACAAATAGACATACCCTCGGTCTCGTTTGCTGAGTTTGAGACGCAGTCCACAGCAGAGTCCATTCTGGGTCGAAAAAGACTAGGTCAAAAATTCACTGTTGTTAATAATCATGATTTTGGAACTTGACCTAAAGTGGGGTTTGAGGACATAGGCATGTGTGCTTAGGTCTTATAAACCTTTCCTAGAAGTTTCGTTACATTTGGATGTCATTTGAGGCTGTAACGGATGTGAATTGCTTGTCGATGAGTGATTGGCTTTTGGTGATTTCAATCACTTGAGTGTAGCTTGAGTTAGATGTGACTTGTTAGTTGTTTTCCAAGAGATTGACAACCTCTTGTAACCTCTATGCACTGATCGAGTCAGGTTTGTCCCATGGTTTGACAAATTAATTGTGGTTCTCGCTAATACTGCCATAAGATAGGATGGTGAGGTTAGACATGCATCCCACAAAGATCAGTCTACAAAAGATGTGGCTAGTATGCATGTGATATTTGGAGATCCAAGTTTGCAGCCTGAGATATACAAGGTAAAAGATTCTTTATAAGTGGAAAATCTAGAGCTTATGTGCTTATTGGATGAATCTTTGGAAGGCTTCTCCATTACGGATGCAAAGAGTATGGAGAAGTCTGGTTTCATGCACAAGAAACTATATCCAGATGTCGGTGATGATGACCTTATGCAGTTGTTAGTCTCACTTTTGGGCATGTACAAACTAAAAAACTTTTTTGATATATCTTGGGATCCCGATCAAACATAGAGGTAAAAAGCTACAAGATTTGCTCTTTGGAAGACATCAAGAGCAGCAAACTTCAACATCGGAAACCCTTGAGTTATTTAGTTTAGACCCAGCTCTTGCACAACATATTGGTTTGAATTGCATTGATCTTCATATCATGGTAGATCCAATCACGGCTATGCATAGACACAATTTTTCAACCCATGCATGCACTCGTCTCGGAGTACGCCATCTAGGAGGGGTGGAAGAGCACTAAGTACTAAGTAATTAAGGGCAATGTTTGAAGAGGGAGGAAAAGTTCTATGTTAACGTGTAATTTTTTGCAAAATTACCTAATAATGCCCTTATAATTTATCATCAAGGGAAAATTCACTAATAATATCTTCCCGATGAGTGTAAATAGTGTATATACTATCAAAAAATCATTAAAAATAGTCATTTTTTGGGTATTTTTCATCATGTTGGTGATAAGGAGACTTAAAAATGGAGAAATCCAACAAAAAACAATAAAGCTATGTTTTTCAAGGGATTTTCTTAATTATTGTATTTTTACTTTACTTTTTAGAGAATTTTGCTATTTTCTTTGATTTTTTCAAATAAACAGGTCAAAATTAATAATAAATAGCAGAGAAGCTCAGATGGAAAAATGGAAGACACGATGGTGAGCAGAAAGAAAAGGCAAACTAGCACAAAAATTCTCAATCAAATCAAAATATGGAAGCGGGAAGCCTAAATTAGGAGGCCAGGCCTAATTTAGGCCAAGCCTACTTTTTCAAAATTCTTGCAGAATGAGCTAGATGAATCCGATTAGGGAAGTTTTGGCAAATGCCAGAATCCGGGAGTGATTCCAGAGATAGCTTGTTAATGAGGTCCATATACAATGTATATAATTGGTTTGATGAAATCCATATAAAAAAGCCCTCAAAAAATAGAAAACGGCTCGAAGGTTACAAAGCGTCAATTCGACATACGAGGCCAAACTGACTCCAAATGAGCCAGAATTGGACATGTTGCTTCAGGACTATGTTACGGACAAGTCCAAAGCCTCAAAGTTGACTGACCAACCCAACAGATAGAGTAATCACAAAAAAATGGTGATTTCAAAGTCGACAGAGCACAAAGTGATGCAGGCATGACCAAACTTGACCAAATTCAATTTAGGACTTATATTAGGTGTATGAAACATGTCTAGGACAAAATTTGTGGGTTTTGCAAAGTTTTTGTCGCTGAAGTAAATAATCACAATTATTTACTTTTGCATCAGTTTTGCTTGGAAATTGTCAAATCATCTCACCTATCCTGTGTACACACCTATTACATGCCAAAAATCAAGTATGAGCCAAAATGACCACCCGTTACTTGTAAAATTGCCAAAAACCGCAAAGAAGTCTTTGCAAGCCAAAATTTGGGTTATGAACAACTTTTCTTGATCCAAATCACCTCATATCTCATACCCAAGGTCTATACCATGCCTAAACCAATTTGTACAAAAAAATGTCAAATTTGGAAGAAAAGTTAATAATCGTGATTATTTACTTTTTGGTCAAAATTGGGGAATTTTGATATTTTGCCATCATACATCCAATGTACATGTTGTGGTAAGCCCACTAGCCAACTTTGAATCAATTTGGAGTTCAAAATCTCAAATTTCCTTTATATCTACTGTTTGGATTTTATGCATCTTTGCTTGTTCAAAAATTGATTTGAAGCAATTTGGACCAAATTGACAACATTTCAGTCTAAAAGGACATTCCAGAGAAAATCCGACAAATCTGCTAACTTTGCACTCTATTCACTGGATAGGAGCAATGCAAGCAGCAGAGAGGGCCAAGAAGAAGCTAAACCAGAAAGAGAAACTACAAGAACTGCCTGCGTATCAACTAGACCCCGAGTTGGTCAAAGCAGCAAAGGCATCTTATCTTTCTAGAGAAGAGCTGGAAGAACACCACACCACGGTCTTCACTGGTAGGTTCAAGAGTGAAGAAGGGCATCAGGTGGAGTTGCAACTTCTGCCTAAAGAGGTCTATGATGTAGTTGCCAAGCCAGAGACCAAAGAGGCTAACCGCAGGTTAGGGCTCAGGCATTTCTACGAACAAGAGCCTTGCAGATTGGACTTTCAGAAATCTTACGAGCTTCTATCCCACCATCAAAGAGGACGAAACCGCACAAATATCCGACACCCAAGGAAATAAGGTTGAGGTAGTAATCACAAAAGAGATAGTGGTAGAGCACTCAGATTGCCCATTGAAGGAAAGACCATGCAGGCAAGAGACAGGAAAACCGCAGGCACATTTACCAAGGAGACAACCGCAGCTACATTCGCCGATCTTATCCACAAATAGGTGGAAGAGCCAGCCCGTTTGTACCATCAACACTTGCATTTTCTGGGTAAAAGGCCACCAAGGTACACTACACTAAATCACACTATGGCCACCACCTTCACTCAGGTTCTTAAGTCAACAACAAGGCAGCCTGTGGACCACGCGCAGTATGTCTTGACAACCTTGAAGGGCACCAAGAAGGAAGGGAAAATCACATACTTGGGCACGCTAGAGGTGTTGATGAGAATAGCGTATCATGCCATCAACATGGCCGACAACCTACCACTTGCCCCTGATCAGAATACATGGATTTTGGCAGCACAACCCTCTCCATGAGCTACAAGGTCAGGTAAAAGCTCACAAAAATCAGATGATGAGTCAAATGACATCTCACCAGAATGGCACAATAGTGAGAGCTCTGACAACGAAGAAAAGAGAGCTTGGAGAGAAGAGATGAAGAGGAAACTATGACTGCACACCAAGAGGAGCCAGCTCAAAAACAAGCGTGTTTTGAAAGAGAAAAACAGGCTTACCAGCGCAGTAGGCAAGCACAAGGGAAGGACCCAGAAAAGTGGGTACCCACAGGATTGAAAGGACCTCAAACAAAGCATCATACCAGAAAAGAGGCAGATGATCCAACATAATATTTAGAAAGAATGTACCAAGAGGCCGAAGCTCTAAAATTGAAAGAGGTAGAAGAAGTTGCAAAGAAAGCTGAGGAAACGGCTACACAAGAGCAAAGCCATGGATCTCCCCGACCCGCCTCCGGAACAACAAGACCATCCCATGCCTAGCCGAGCCAAAACCGGAGCAGGCAGCAGAAGAGACTCAAAAGCCAGAACAAGAAAAGACATGTCATTCAAAACAAGAAACTGATAAGGAAGTAGATACAGAAAAAGAGCCTACCACTACACATGAGACAGAGCCCGAGCCAGAGAAGGAATAAAGGCCCGCACCTGAAGAGACAGCAAGGGTTGAGACCACACCATCTACTTCTACTCAGCCAGAAATTGTTGAAGCATCAAAGCCTCAAGATGGCCAAGAAGAAGACTGACCATCAACCTCCACACAAGAACCACCAGCAATTACGATGCAGCCAGAAGCAACACACGAGACTGCAGGCACATCCCAGCTGGTAAGACAGGAGGAGTGACAGCGTTTGACATGATAATACAGGTCAATGAATATGCACGTCAGATGTAGGAAATGACGGAGAGACTCCGTTCAGTAGCTTCAAATCGCAGCACAAAGTCCAAGGAATTAGAAATGGTGATTGATGCTCTTCAAGGAGAGCTAGAAGATAGGATGATTATTATAACTGATCTCCAAAGGAAAGTGAAATAGCTGAAGGCAGAAGCGGAACAGCATCAGATAGCCAGGGATAAACAACAAAAAGAAATGGAGGAGTTAGGTGACCTCCTCACCAAATTATATGATGCCTACAAGGTAAAAGACGAGCAGCTGAAAGAAGTCACGAATGAACTACTTACGACCTCTCCGTCAACTTAGAAAATTCAAGTGCAGTTAGATGTTTCCAATGCTTCCTTGCAATATTCTGACCATAGAATCAATGATCAGGCCATTTTCTTCCAGAAAATCAGAGAAAACCCAACCGTGGCCTCGATCAAGGGAACTGATGAAGTGTAGAAGGCACTTGAAAAGAAAAACAAGGACTTAGAATTGGAATTAAATCTTAAACAATCAGAGGGCAGAGACCTGGCACTGATGCGGGTTCAAAGAGAGGAGGAGCTCCTAAAGGAGATAGCAAAACTCAAGCGGATAAATCAACTCCTTAGAGATGGACAGCTAGACAACAGGAGGAGGCACGCACTTTAGAGCCACCACAAATAGACATACCCTCGGTCTCGTTTGCTGAGTTTAAGACGCAGTCCACAATAGAGCCCATTCTGGGTCGAAAACGACTAGGTCAAAAATTCATTGTTGTTAATAATCATGATTTTGGAACTTGACCTAAAGTGGGGTTTGAGGCCATAGGCATGTGTGCTTAGGTCTTATAAACCTTTCCTAGAAGTTTCGTTACATTTGGATGTCATTTGAGGCTGTAACGGATGTGAATTGCTTGCCGATGAGCGATTGGCTTTTGGTGATTTCAGTCACTTGAGTGTAGCTTGAGTTAGGTGTGACTTGTTAGTTGTTTTCCAAGAGATTGACAACCTCTTGTAACCTCTATGCACTGATCGAGTCAGGTTTGTCCCATGGTTTGACAAATTAATTGTGGTTCTCGCTAATACTGCCATAAGATAGGATGGTGAGGTTAGACATGCATCCCACAAAGATCAGTCTACAAAAGATGTGGCTAGTATGCATGTGATATTTGGAGATCCAAGTTTGCAGCCTGAGATATACAAGGTAAAAGATTCTTTAGAAGTGGAAAATCTAGAGCTTATGTGCTTATTGGATGAAGCCTTGGAAGGCTTCTCCATTACGGATGCAAAGAGTATGGAGAAGTCTGGTTTCATGCACAAGAAACTATATCCAGATGTCGGTGATGATGACCTTATGCAGTTGTTAGTGGATTATGCTCTACTCACTTTTGGGCATGTACAAACTAAAAACCTTTTTTGATGTATCTTGGGATCCCGATGAAGATTATTTTTCTAGAGACTTGATGTATCCAAATATGCATGATCAGGCCCTCCAATACTAGAGGGGACGAAACTGTGTTGCCAATGAGCATGATGCACAAGGGAGATGCTATATGGGATTTTTTGTTACAAGTTAGGATGTAGGGGATTTTCTACTAGCTTTTGATCCAGGAGGAGACGGTTTTATGCATGGTCCGGGGCAATTGATCGATATGCCATTTGATCTGGGTGGAGATGTGTATATGTGTGGTCTAGTGCAATCAACTTATATGCTATATGATCTAGGTGCGATCCTTATGGTTTATGGGTTAATTCATGTTTATACTTTATTACTAAAAAATTCTTGTGTTTACCCTATGATGTTGGAGGAGGGTATATTCTAATAAGGTCAGAGGTTGCAAAATTTTTCAAAGCATGCTCATAGTGCGGTAGTGATTATATGTTACAAGTTTTTTCTTGTAGTTTGGAATAATGGTTAGCACATACCAAAGGATGTGCAAGTTTAGAGGAGGTGGATATTGTGCCACTTTGCGACCATGGGGTGAAAGACGTTGTTGGTCGTTTTTTTGACAACCCATTTTTTTGTAAATTTGTACATATGGACATGTTTTTGGATGTCAAAAGGGTGTGTGGGCTTTTCTTTTGTGGATTTTTTAGCTTGCTTTAGCAAGCACGTGTACATGTAGGGGAAGTCACTAGTATAACGCCAGCTATCGAGTTTTTGGAACTGCCCATGAGTGAGTTTTTTGAAGGGAGATTTGTATATAACTAAAAATCATGTACAAACTAAAAAAAATTCAACCAAAGTCCAAAAATTGTCAAGTTTTAGTTCATTGTGCCTCCTTGATGGGTTCTAATGCAGTTTTTTTGCCTTGCCTTGCTTGCTCTACGTGTAGTCATGTCAGGCAGCTCTCTGTTCGCATCAATTTGGCATGTAGAGGCATGTAGATTCAATTTTGTTCATCTTAAAATTTCTTTTCAATCATTTTTCAATCTTTCTCTCAAGATTTGAAGTGCCCCAATTGGAGTTATACTCTTCAAGTTACGACTAGTTCTCTACAAGGTTATGGCTATGGGAGTCTAGTGGCAAATTTTGTGCAGACAGATCAGGAGGGGTGTATCTTAAAATTGTGGAATTGATGTTGAAATTTTGGGTTTGTGATGTTCAATTGTGAAAGGGGAGGCTCTTGTCCTCATATACATTGGTCGGCGTGTGCTATAAATTTGTGCTTTGACAGGGTTTTGCTCTTATGTGCTGTGGTCCTTTGGATGGGGTGTGCTGGTAAATTCCCAAGGGAGAAACTAATATATCGCAAAACTTAAATCCACACTGATGTAAGACTATATGGGCCTTGACCAAGATAGTTCTTTTTTAAGTTAGAATCCTTTGTTACAAATAACCTATCGCTATAATAGAGACAAGGGTCATCACATGAGAAGTGCTACATTGAACGTGTATTATTTGTTCTCCATCTCAAACAAGGGTAAGTTATATTTCATACTTTGGATCAAATGATGTAGCTTCCTTGATCCCATCAATGATTGGGTTGTTGGGTATAGATATGAGGGTCAAAAATGGTTTTCAACTTAGTGAATCTACAACCATGTTTTCCTTTTCAGGGTGATAGGTAAGATCAAAGTCCTATTCTTTTAAAAGCTCTAGGCATCAACTTTGTCCCATACTCAAGGTTTCTTGAGTGAAGATCCACTTTAAGATCTTATGGTCAGTTAAAAATCAAAACTTCCTTCGCAATAAAAATGCGTCCTATCAGTCCTACCCAAGTCTTAGCCGCTCCTACCTAATTTATCTCAAATGTGTGTGAGACATCCAAAGCCACTTTCCTTATTGCAAGCTTAATCTAATGATTTGGCATAGTTACAAGTCTCTCAATGCAACGAAACTTAATGCCTAGCATGGACAGAGTTTCCTTAAATACTCAAATGTCATTTTTGACACTCAACAAAATTGCGCATAAGATAAACAGTTTAATTTAGATCAATGAGTTTTGGTACCCAAAGCACTCTTCGGCTTCATCTAGGCACGCTCTATCTACTCCTAAAGTCAAAAACCACTTTGGGTGCGTGTTTGTGCGTAGGAAGCATAAAAAGCTCGTAGACAACACGACTAAAAACACACTTTTATTGCCAGAAACTTACATTAAATGGAAGAGCTTTCACGTGCAAACGTGTTGGTATGCTCAAAATAGCAATGCAACAACCGTACGAGAGAGACACGAGGAATTGAAGAAACATTAGACTCACACCGAGCTTCTGTAGCAAACGCTTAGTTTCATTATCCAAAAACTTAGATTTTAATTACAAAATTTGGCTTTTATACCTTAGCCAAGGTTCAAAGAATGGATTTCTAGCTATTTGGGTTCAATACAAAGCTTAAAAACTGCATACAATTACAATTTTCGAGGCCCTTAACCTCTTTAGACTCATTGGCAATCAATAATATTACAATGGCTTTGGACTTTGTGGGATTTCGACCCCGAAATATGTACACCAATTTGTCCATAATGCCTTGAATGCCTTCACAAAGTCTTCTATGGTTTGGCCTTCACCTTGTACCAAGCCTTGAATAGACTGCCATACCTTTTGGGTCTTCCACCTGTTGAAAGTGTGTAAGAAATGCGTGTCTTACCATTTGATAAGTCATAACTTGAGGAGATTGGTCTATTTGTAGCTCCTTTCTGTAAGTCATAACTTGAGGAGGTTGGGCTGAATGTAACTCCTTTTTGTAGCCTTCCAACCATTCCCTAGCATCTCCCTTCAAACAAAAGTAGAAGATTCGCATCACCACTACTGGGTCTTGCTTGTCCAGCAAGACCCAATAAGGCAAGCAAACTCCATTCGCTCAATGAAACCTTTGGCCATGTCATTTGATTTCCCAATAAAATCTCAATAACTGAACGCCATGTCTTCCAAAACCTGTAAATTGAAGGTAGCTTGAAGCAATTCCTCGGTGGTGGCCACCAAAACACTGTTGGGCAAAAGGAAAAGTGGGACACCTCTATAGATATATAGCCCAAGAGCCTTCAAAGAATGGAAACCAAAAGGCCTAGAGCTTTTACAATTGTAACTTCTTTTTGAGCTTTTGAACGCTTGCATTACACTAATGATATCTTTTAATATCATAATGAAGTGAAAAAATTCAAAACCTCATAGTACAATCCTTCAACTACCAAACAATTTTAAGTAATATGGAAGCATGTCTATGCTTATGCAAAATGAAACTTTATAAAAAGCATCATTTGTATTTTTTGGAGCTTGCACATAAAACATGAATCATGAAAATTTTGCCAGAGTCTCCTTTGTATGGAGACCTCTTCATATAAAAATATTGTACACCCTTTCTTGGGCTCCCACATGGGATTTTCATCACATAAACTCTTATTTCAAATAAACCATCCACCCCAACCGGGGCTCCATTGTGCGATTTAACGATTTTCTTCTCTCCCAAAATTCAATACATTCTCAATAGTGTCAAAGTAGTCTTACTAAATAACCTACAAGTGGTAATGCAACATGTGTATCACACTACATAGGAAACCTCCAATCAATGTCATCTCCACATCATGTGGCCATCATGTACAAAAAAAACACAAATGAAACATCCAAATGAAATGTATAGAGAAAGTTACATACCGAATCAGCTTTAGGACCCTCTAAACCAAACTACAAGTCTAGTATGTCATACATCGCATACTACAAAAACACCAAAATTCCATGTCAATGTCATATGGCTACCATGTCCATAAAGCACATAAATAAAAAAATCAAGATGTACTATTATAATAGAGTTTCCTAAACCAAGTGTGCATCCTCAATCAACATTTCACAAGTCCACATGCAATGTCAAACAAACATCTTTCATAGAGCACATCATCTAGCTCTAGATACATGCAATGCCTCTCATATCTTCTGCACAAGCTCAGCCCAAACCACCACACCCTGAAAACAAGTTGGCAACATAGTCATGAGGCTCAATGAATGCTGCCAACAACCACTTGACCATATAAAAAGTCAATTAGAAACCTAATGCAAACATACAAATACTACA
Organism: Adiantum capillus-veneris; assembly: GCF_014529385.1. Taxonomy (NCBI): domain Eukaryota; kingdom Viridiplantae; phylum Streptophyta; class Polypodiopsida; order Polypodiales; family Pteridaceae; genus Adiantum; species Adiantum capillus-veneris. The sequence continues at coordinate 272,005 of NW_028221403.1, read as the reverse complement.
ACATTGACTAGTATTGTACATTGGGCTAGTCTTAATGAGAAAACAAACAAGACCGCTCTGGCTTGCCTCTAAGAATAACACCATCAATATCCATGGGGAAGACTAAATCATCTATCATGTAGATACAATTTTCTGGAAACAATCTCTCCATAATTTTCTCCCTTGCCTCTCTATCATAGCATGGCAAAGGATGCCCAACACGATACCAAAGACACATGGTAAGATCAAGCACCTGCATAAATAAATAGCGCAAAGAATGACTATCTTTGTTACAATGTTTTTAATTGTAAAATTAAATTATGAAACTAAGTTTGTTATGTCACCGCCTCTCTAGTGCGTGGATGTCAATATGCCTTCTTATTACACACGAGGGTCCATTTACGTAAGAGCACAATTCCCACCCTAGTTGCATTTGCAATAAAATATCTAAGTGACTAAAAACCTCTCATTTGTCAAAAACTCACGTGCAACATCCATGCACCCTGTCACTAGACCCCTGGAAAATGAAGATAAAATTTACCATTGCAGAACTTATAATTTATGTGTGATCTCTACGTCATCTTCAATGTTGTTGGAGTCTTCATCAACTTGAGCCTCTTCATCAATAAAAACACACCTTTTGAGAATCTATTTCTTTTTTTGGTTGGAGTGTCCAAATGTCAAACTCGTGATGATGCCTCTTGATCGATAGTTCTATTTGGAATACAGTCGGATCTTTGCTTGATGCTCACTTAACGATTTCTTGAAGGGGTGACTGGAGATTTTGTTTTCTTGATATCTCTCTTAGGTGCCATTATCTACAAAACACATATCGATATTATTTTTCATCTTGAGTATTATTTGATCAATAATTCATGTATAATGACTCTTTACAACATTGATGTTTTAATACACTACTATACTTAGATTAATTGATATATTTAGTATATACTACATCTATTATTTTGATATACATAATACAAGTACTATAATATATTCTATATATGTTAGTTTATGTGGTATATTAAAATTAATCATGCTCTAATATATACACATGCTTACTATTATATACTATAGTTATATAGAATATATGTAGTATAAAGTATATATAGAGTAGCAAGTATATGTGTGTGTGTGTGTGTGTGTGTGTGTGTGTGTGTATACACACACACACACACACACACACACACACACATATATATATATATAATGTGTTTCTAGTATATGCAGTATATAGTGTCATATAGTTAGTATATATACTATGCACTATATATACTACTATAGAGTATAGATTATATAATATATAATATAGTATCTACTATTTATTATAATATATATATATATATATTACTATATTACTATAATTGTATATTAGATACTATACAATATATATATATATATTTCATGTATAGTATACAATGTGTGATATAATTTTTATATATTAATATAGCCACTCTATGTAGCACTATAATATATTTGATTTAACGTAATATTGTACGTATTTCTAATTATAATAAAATATAAAAATACAATATTAAATATATTAAATGCATATATTTTGAGAGATTGCAAAAGATTTGAAGTGTTAATGATTATTATTGTGCATATTTTAAAGAATGAATGTTTGAGACTCATTCAATATAATTTTCAATGAATGGATTAACTCTTGAAAGCTGTATTCTTCTGCATATTCTCTCTGACTTACTCTCACAGCTCCTATCACCTCTTTTTTCCCCCTCCCTTTTCCTCTTCCAACTCTATTTCAAACATGACAACTACAACTATGCTTTCATGGATGATAAATGGTGCTCCTATGGAATACTAAGTTTCATTAAGAAATGGAGAGCTTATCCTAAGTAGTGAATATTTTCTTCAAAGCTTGATACCTCCTTCTATCAAGTTTGAAGCTTTGCAAGCAATTGTTCAAACACGGATCTCTGTGTGTAAGGTCAATGTGGTACCAAGATGGGATCTTGAAGACCAGAAGCGTTACCTCCTTGATTGTACTTTGTCCCCTGCTTACCACATTTTGCATTCACATGACTGTGTTTATGTGTTTGGTATCTTAGAAACAATGGAAGATGTTGGTGATGATTCTCTTTATGCTACACCATTGAATAAAAATTCTACTCCATTACATTTAAATGTTGATACTGAGATAAAGATGCAGATGTAGTGGTTTTGGAGACAATTTAAACAACCAAAGCACCAATAGCATGCCTACACACACAGGGGTTGGTTGAGCATACCACACAAGAGTATTCAAAAGATATATCCATCATTGCATGGCTGAAAGATAGAGCTAAATCCTGTAGGTTGTTCAAACTACTAGATGTTTGTGGAACTCCCAAAATGGTAGATGAGCTCCCAACAATATACAATGGCAATGTTTGTTTCGATCTTCCTCCATCACTCGAAAACAAAAAGATGCTCAGGATGGAGCAAAAGTACGATGGTCACCTTTGGACACAACCAAATTCAACCAACATGGCCATAGTTTGCATAATGTGTTTGAGCTATTGTCTTCAAAGTCTTCAATGTTGCAAGGTAACATGCCCTTTTTACCTTAGTGAAAGAAGATACAATGATGCTTTCTTTCATGGTCATTTGGATAGACAAACCATCATGGGCTATTGTGCAATCAAAGGTAAATCTAGAATAACTTGTCACTATTGTGAGAAAATGATCACTTTAACAAATGTATGCAAGTGTATGATCTATTATGTAATTACAAAGGAAGCCGCGATAGCACGTTTGGTGATCTATCTTGGGATGCATGGCCATAATTTTCAGCCAGTTACTCGGAGGTCAGCCCTTGAAAAGGTGTGCAATCTTGTTAGTACAACTCTAAAGATTAACAAGGGTGGTCCTAGAAAGGTACAAATGTTAGTTGCTCGATAAATGTTATTCCAATCTTTTACTAAAAAAGATGATTTGGAAGCCATTGATGTTGAGCTTAGCCATTTCCTTAAGGAAATGATGCCACTTGTTCAAAATAGGGGATTCAAAAGAATTGTATAAAATAAAAAGGAAAAACAGAGTTAGGTTGTGGGTGATGGATATGACAGTATACTATTGCTGCAAAAACGATGTGTTTTTACCTTTTTTTCATGGAAGACGTTTTCTTGGTCAAGGTGGGCCCAACGATAAATGCTATGTGTTCGAAATGTCCATGAAAGGACCTGCTTCAAGAGTTGAACTTTTCAATTGAATGAGGCAAGGAGGGACAAGAGAAGTGCATGGATGCACTTTGATCACACTCACCGAATCGAAGGATGGGCAACTATGTCATGCTAGGTTTATGATCCCGGGTAAGTGAGATCATCAAAACATGCTAGATAGAATATTTTGATTCTCGTCACCTGTATGTACTTATTTGTATTTTGAATACAACATGAGATCTTTACAGGTAATTGGAATATGTAAATGTAAATAGGAAGGCGAGGAGTCACAGATCTTATTTTGGAGAAATTGGAACTCAGTGATGGGGAGATGCGGTCATGACCTGCCAGACTTTGCTAGATTATATCTGATGAAGCTGGAGCTAACTGGTTCGCAATACGGGTTGTATCCAATGGAGGAATGCATAATGTAATGGAAGGGAGGGAGCGCTCATGCTTTTTCCATTGGGAGCAAAGTCTACACAAACATACAAAAAAACATGTCGTTTTAGAGAGGCAAATGTTGCACATTGAACTCTGTGAAGCATGGTGCTTGGCAAAGACAACTAATAAGGCCTCCATTCTAGCTTCCACAATACGAGAATGGTGAGTGGAAAATGTCACAGAGGACAATATGAAGGCTTTACAATGATGGTTTAATTGGTGGAGCAACAAGCTGCCCGTTGGGGAAGCACTAAACCAATGGTGAATCAATCTCTTCTTTGAATAAGTAGCTAGTATGAAAATGGATATTAAAATATATACGTTTTTTTATTTGTAATTTAAAAGCCAGCAAAATTCCTTGGGAGAGAGCTTAGATTCCAAGCATAAACTTGTTTGAGAGCATCCATGCAAGTTGGATGGCGGGCAAAGGTGGAAAACAAAGTAGTCTCGCTTTATGATGCATGTTTTAGCAATGTTTTGAATGCATATATACAATGTGCAAAAAGATTGGGATACACCACACGTAGATTCATGGGAACTAGCCCTTCCATAGAAGCACTAATGGGGCCAATGCCAAACGAAGAGAATCTCCAAATCCTTCTCATATTGCAAGTACATTGAAAGGTTTGGTTGCTAACAGTCCTTGTGGCTGAAAGAAAGGGATGGTGGTACAAAAAAAGGACCAATTTTTTTTCCACCTTATTGGTACCACTGAAAAAGTGGGGACTGGTAAAATTTTTGTAGTTTGTGTCAAAACTTGTCCGACATTCTCTTTTGATGTTCCTCTTTTAAAGATGTATCCAATGATATATAATATGATAACTAATTTCTTTTATGATGGATAAATCACATTGCAAAGATTTGTCAAAGTACCATCAAAAGGTATGTCAAGGACAACCAATTTTGTACCACCATCCCTTGCGTTTAGCCTTGTATGAGGAGCTTGTGATGGAGGTGACAAAAACACATTGCAGTAGAAGAAGAAATCAAGTGCAACAATACAAGTTCACATAAACTTGGATATGTAATGGAAGCAAGGCAACTCAAATCCAAAAGGAGACCATGGAGTATACAATCTAATATAGAGGATAATGAAGAGATAAATGTAAGTGACAATGAAGCAAGAGAGAGAATTCCAGTGAAGCAAGGAGGGGACTTATCAAGGTGTATTGAAGAGGTCAAAGTTGCATGTAAAGACTCGGCTATATGCATGATGCCACAACCAATTGCATGAGGAACTGTTTTGGTATGAAAGGGAGGAAAAATTGTGGTAACAAATTACAGAGCCGTCAAGTGGGATTAGTTGTGAAATTTTCTTTGGTGTGAGAGAACTTTTAAAGACAAGACAATTGCACAGTGGATATGGTTCTGCAATCATGATGTGAGCCACACACAAAGAGTATAGAAACAAGTTAACTTATCACCTGTCGTTTTGGCAAGTGGATATTGGAATCAAAGTGTGAAAGGAAGAGAGTGACAACCTAGTGTGAAGTGGTTTTTAATTTCCAAATTTTGCAACACCATTATAAAACATGAACAATATGTTTCCTAGTCTTACAGAGGGGGGATCCAGTAGCAGGAGACGCAAGTGGAGACATGGTATTTCCAAAGATGCACAAAAGAGATTGGAGTCAGTTGCAGGTATAGTTGCAACATTATTGGAAGAGAAACAATAAAGTGAACAACATATAGGTTTTTGAGTCTTGACAAAGTTGCTACGATGTCCACATAAAGGCTGAACCTAGGTGCACCTACCCCAAGTTTTAGAAGAGAGAATATATACATAAAGCCTTTTTAGCATGTCAGCACATGTACTATGTGTATGTGCACGTACTTGGGCTTCAACCAAAAGTGCACATGGTCATTCACATCAACCAGCACTAACTCCCATAGACCTTTCATTTGTATTAGGACAAATCCGTAAGATAAGCCCTATCGTGTAGTGAACCTAAACCTTATAGAAAGTCATCTAGAGCTATGCATCAAGGGAGTCATCTCTTATGTATAAGCTGGGGAATTATTACTTTTTTGAATCTCTTCTCGTTATAGATGTATGGTTTATGGTTCATATCTGCCAAATGTACGAAGTCAAAATTAGGAATTTTGGAAACTTAAACACATTTTTGGGTGTGTATCATATGAGTAATGTCTCTTCTTTGGTTAAGATTTTTTGTGGCGATAGAGAAGGCTTAAAATCTGAAGTCAAATTGTTGCAAGCTTATATATGGTCTTTGGTGTGTACCCTTAGTAATGTCTCTTTTTTTGCATTTTTTGTGTCGTTAGAAAAGGCTATAAATCTGAAGTCATGTTTTGAAGAACGTATACATGTTTTTTGGTGTGTGAATTAGTAGTGTCTCTCTTTTGGGCTAACATTTTTTGTGTTTTTAAAAAGGCTCTAAGACTAAAGTCAAAAAGCAAGGGATGGTGGTACAAAATTGGTTATCCTTGACACCACATAGGCTTGGTGGTTTTTCTAAGTAGAACAAGATTAAAATAAAAGAGGGAAAAAGATAAATAAAGGAGAAAACTTAAAGTGAAAATTCCTAGAGGTTTTATACTTTAGTCTTTTTTCTAAAACTTCCCATAAGAGATCAATGTGGATACATATGTGGGTGGGACTTTCAGTATGCAAATAAGAAAATTTTGTTGCTCTCTCTCTCTCTCTCTCTCTCTCTCTAAGGTCTTGAGTTCAACTCTCCTCATCGGGTAGATCTTTAAGGTCTCTTGGGATAGTTTCCTACGATGTTAAAATTCTCTTTTTCTTGTGTGTGTGTGTGTGTGTGGGTGGGTGTGGGTGTGTGCGCTAATAAGAAGAGGAAATTGGTATAACCTTTCTATTACCCAAGTGTGGTAGATTGGTTATGCCATTTCCCTCTTGAATAATAGATCTTGAGTTCAACTCTCCTCATCGGATAGATCTTTAAGGTCTCTTGGGATATTTTCCTATGATGTTAAAATTCTCTTCTTCTCGGGTGTGTGTGTGCGCGCGTGCACGCTACAAGAAGAGGAAATTGGTATAACCTTTCTATCACCCAAGTGTGGTAGATTAGTTATTCCATCTCCCTCTTGAATAACATGTCTTGAGTTCAATTCTCCTTGTCGGATAGATCTTTAAGGTCTCTTGGGATTGTTTCCTACGACCTTAAAATTCTCTTTTTCTTGTGTGTGTGTGTGTGTGTGTGCGTGCGCTAATAAGAAGAGGAAATTGGTATAAAATTTGTCATAAAATCTAATATCTGACCAACCCAAATGATTTTCTCATATTAAACTGATCATTTATGTGGGAGAATAAACGGGAACAAGGGTTAAGATATAGATGTTCTTATAGATCTATTTAAGCACGGGGACAATGGTAAAGGAGCCCATATGAGAAAAGGTCTATCAAAGAGAAAGGTTAACTAATGGAGCAAAAGACCTTAGGGTTGTCTTCATTAAAGCCTCCAAAGGTAAGTGTTAAAAGCTTTAAGACATAGTCTTTAAAATTTTACTCTTTAATCACTAAAGTTCAAGCAGGCAAGAGGGTAGCTTGCTTAAGCTAGGGCTGTGCTTAAGCAGGGGGGTTTCCTGCTTACCAAGTTCAAAGTACTTGCTACTAAAGAGGGGGCGAGCCCTACAAATGGGGGAGGTAGATAGTAAGTGAGCATCTCACCAAGGACGCATACCCTTATGAAAGGAAAGGGGCCACTTGTCAAGTGTAGAGACACACTACTCAAGCAAGTAGGGGTTGTGCTTAAGCAGGGGCTATGCTTAAGCAAGGGGGGTGCTATCTTAGCCTCACAAAGGGAAAGAAGGAAACTTGTCAAGAGGCTACACACCTTGCCCCAAAGGGAGCCAGCTCTCATTGGCTAGAGGGCTACATGGCCCAATCAACTTCAAAGGAACCCTAGGAAGGGGGGTCGACCTCGCTAGCTTACTCTCTCTCTCATTTGAGCCTCCCACGAGCTCTCTCTCTCATTCATTCTTCCCTTCACACACTCTTGTGAAGCAAGGATTCCATCTCCTTCTCCAAGCTTGAGAAGTTGAGTGCCTACTACCACAAGCTCTTGGCTATGGATGCAAATACACACAAGAGAATGCTTATGCTTGCTTATCAATATCTCTAATCTCCATTAAATCTATGCTAAGCTATGCTACAAGAGCTATGAGTGATTATGTGCAAGGGGTTATTTCTTTCTAGTAGAGCTACTTCTACTTCTCTCTTCCTCCTCACTCCCTGCTAGCTCTCCTCACCTTTCATGGTGTTTGAGGTCTTGGGATTGAAGCTGGGCATTTTTCAAATTCATGCTAATCATTTTTATTGTTGTAGTTATGCTAATGCTTGGTGAGTGAAGCTTACCATCTTCATCTCATCAAGAAGGTCTCAAGGAACAAAAACAGTTGTATTGTAAACAAGTCTTCCGTCATGGAAGAATCTATATTACAAATGCCTATTGGAGGGGGAACCGGCTCCAACTAATCCGGTCCTCTATTGGTGTCAATTTCTCTAAACTCTCACTCTCTTTTATAAGTATTGATCATGCCATGTTAATGAAGTAATGTGTTAAGTGTTGCTCTCTCTCTATCCAAGCATTTTCTTTCTCACTATACATCTACACACTAAAGAATACTCAAGGCAATGTTCAATATGTTATTTACTTTCCGCTCCAACTCAAGTTAAAAGGCTAATTCCATTACAACCTTTCTATCACTCAAGTGTGGTAGATTGGTTATGCCATTTCCCTCTTGAATAACAGGTCTTGAGTGCAACTCTCCTTGTCGGATAGATCTTTAAGGTCTCTTGGGATAGTTTTCTACGATGTTAAAATTCTCTTCTTCTTCTCTCTCTCTCTCTCTCTCTCTCTCTCTCTCTCTCTCTCTCTCTCTCTCTCTCTCTCTCTCTCTCTCTCTTTCTAGCAGCTTGTCTCTATTCTACCAGCCTCCTTAAGGAAAGGGGCAACCTTGTGGGGGGGAGTTAGGCCCAAGTCAACCCTAGCCATGCTCTAGTCACGTGTTGTACCGTCTCCACAATCCGCAAAGTCATCATCTTGCCCTGCTTCTTGTCTTGCTTTGGTGTTGAACTCACCATTTGAGAATCAAGTTTTGCACTGGCTCAAGATACATGTCCCTTATCAGGTCTTGGTGAAGGGTGAGTTGCCTAAAGTTTGGGATTTGGGTGCCCCCAATAATCAAATCCATAGTAGAGGCTTTTTTTGTTAAGGGCAAAATGCCAAGCAATACTCCAAAGACTTTTGGGAGAACACGATCAAGTTTTGTTATCGTGCTTGTCGCTCCCAGTAAACTCGATCATATTGCCCATCTCTAAGTTGTCCTCCATTGCGTCATGGGAGAATATTGTGGCCTCAAACCCCATCGTAGAGAGTTAGAGGTATGATTTGACTCCGTGGTCTACCTCACCACCAACAAGGTATAAGAAGTCAAAGCCAAAGTCACTCAATTCACTCGTCGATAGCTATTGCCAATGTGCAAAATTTATGTGACAAATTAAGTTTGCGAACAAATAAAATAATTATGAAAAATCCCTATTTTTAGACCCTATATCATGAAATATTTACACACAAATGGGCCATAATATATTTTTGTTTCTGTTTTTAACTACTAATTTGGCTCAACTTGCCCAATGACTAGCTAGTGAGGGTTATAAGGAGATATGGAGAAAGTCCACTCATTTTGAAAAATCCTTTCATGAGAATATAGTTCAATAACTACTACATATGGAAAAAATGAGAAACTTGTAATTTTTCTCATCCCGTGGTCACTACAAGCCTCCAAAGTTGATGGACCAGTGCATTTTGCCCAAAATAGTAATTTCTTACGGTTGATTGCACATAAATAAGAGTGGAAATTTTTTTAGGACATGAGCCCCGTTAACTTCAATGGGTTGGTGACCAAAACATATGGTTGCTTTTACCTCACTAATTTTTTTTTGGGAAAAAAAAAGGTACAAAAAAGTTGCATTTTTGCCATTCTGCAGACCTATCATCAAAGTTTCTATAGTTATGCTCAATACAGATACTATATACATGTTTTATTAGTTCCCTTTGGGCATTTGGATTCAAAAGGAGCCATGGAGCATGTGAAAAGGATAATGGATCTCTTACAATTGGAACCTTGGGGGCAACGATAAAATGCTAAATACAGCAAACATGAAAAAATTGGGTTTAGCATTATGACCTCTAGAAACCCATAGAAACTACTCAATATCTAGCCAAGTTTGTAGTCTATGATTAGATATGGTTACTACCTACAAAATACATACATTTGGCCTAAGAAACTAGCAATATTGAGAAAGTTATACTTGCTACTCTAAAATGTATCGTATTCTTCAGCAATCAAAAAACTTAACCATCATCGTATACTATACTATATAGCATATTAGGCCCCCCAAAACTTAACGAAGATTATCTTTATGTTATACATTACACTTACACAATCAAAATTGAATTTGGATATCAGGAAAGCCAGCAAAAAAATCATAAAAGTGCTAATTTTGGCCAAAAAACAGGATTATGCAATTCTTGTAAATCGGTCGTAACTTTCAATTTTAACACTTAGCTCTCCCTACAAGCATCAAAACATGTTGAGAACTATGAAGGAATAACCTCTAGCCATCTAAACCTCACAAACATGAAGTTTAGAGTGGTATAGTTGCCAAAAATTGAAAAAAAGCCAAAAACAGGACCCGTTTTTTCACACAGCTTAGGTTCAAAAATGTTGTGCAAGAGTAAGGTTAATGGTGAGATCGATACTCAAAAAAAAAAGGTAAGTTTTTTTCAGCTCATAAGGCAACTTTGCGGATATATAGCACCTAGAAATTCATTTTCATACTCTTTAAATAATTCAAGCAAAATGGTCACTTAACAGGACACAAAAGTGTCCAAGGACATAAAAGTGTCCTGTTACCATTCTAGTGCTAACTCACACATGCCTATGTACAGTAAAAGGGTGAGGATAGCCAAAATGTTTGATGATTTTGATAGGGTGAGGCAACTCACTATGGCAATTCTAGATAGCCAAAAAACGGCTATCATTAGCCCTCCCCCATGATGATGGTACATTCATGTACCATCAAAAGGCATCTTTTCCAATGAGAGTGGTTCCAAGCTATTTGTGGTGCTTTGTGCCCTCAAACAAGTCTTCATGTTTTAGTTCTTCTTCACCTTGTCTTGAACTACTGACACAAACCAAGCTACAAGACTTACATGATGATATAAATTGTTAGTGATGCTCTTGCAGATCCTTTGGTAGAGTGCAACTCAAGTAGGGATTTAGTAAATACCCATTCACCTTCTTAGGATGATCTTTGCCATCTAGATCCATGAGCTGATAGTACCTTAAATTAAATGATTTTTTGACCACATACGGACCTTGCCATTTGGTGTTGAATCTGGCATCAAACCTATTGTCAAGTCAATTGTCATACCTTAACACCAACCTACCTTCCTTTATACCCTTGTCCTTGACCTTGTTATCAAGCTTCTCCTTTGCTTGGCATAGATTTCCTCTTGTAGCACTCGCAAGTTGCTTCTCTTTTTCACTCAAGCTCAGCTAAGGTAAGAAGTTGATCCATCCATGCTTCTTGATTATCTTCTGCTACTTTTCCATAAAGTTGCATTGTTGGAATCTTGAGCTCAATTGGCTGTAAAGCTTCTTTACCATAGAACAAGTTAAATGGTGTGAACTTCGTGGCCTACCTGTATGTGGTTCGATATGTCCACAATGCTCCATCCACGAATTCATCCCAGAACTTTGTCGTTTTCTTCACCATATTTCTGATGATGTATGCAATGACACCATTAGCCTTCTCCACCAAACCATTTGACTGTGGATAGTAGGGTGTGTTATGGCAATGTAGAATACGAAGCTCTTCACAAACTTCTATGAGTAAACCCTTTCTAAACTTTCTTACCGTGCTCTCATTTACCTTTGCCACGTTACCATTTTGTGCGCAAGCAAGATCACCTTGTTCTCACCTAACATTCGTTAGGATTGAGCTGACCTCCCATGCCGTACAATTTCTTCAAACCTTCTTCTACCCTTTTGTAGATGCAATGATTTTGAACTATAAATGTAAAAGTCATTAATAAACCCAGATGGAATTTCCAAAAAATGCTTGAAACACCATGTTCATGAAGCATTGGAAAGTTACAGGAGTATTTGTCACATCAAATGGCATGACTCTGAAAGCATAACAACCCAAAGGAGTCATGAAGGTTGTTTTCAATTGATCCTCTAACGTGATACCTATTTGAAAGTAGCCCCATTAGCCATCACACACAATTTACATCTCATGATCAACTACCTCATGTAGTATCTCATCCTGAAATGGGAGGGGAAAGTGATCTTTCTTGGTTGCCTCATTGAGTGGCCTATAGTCCACACACACCCTATAGTTTCCATTATTTTTAGGAGTGACCATAACTGGCTGGGGAGACCCACTCTAAATTCTCCACTAGATAAATGAAACCTACTGCTAAAATCTTTCTTACCTCCTTGAGTAAAGCATGCTCCTTGATGACTTCTAGCCTTTGTAGTTTTTGAGCCTTAGGTGTGGCCTCTGGCTTTAGCTCGATTATGTGGTGAGCATCATCTACTCACACACACATCTATGTAGTCTCTAGAAAAAATCCTAGGAAAATTCCTTAGCACACATTTGAGCTCTTATCTTACTTCCTTTGTAAGTGTTGTTGATAGCATACCTTCTATCATCCCTTCATATTGCACATTTTGGTTCCCTTGGGAACCTACCTCCTCCAAAACTTGACAAGAGGTCTCTTGGTTGTTTGGCTCAAACCTCATCCCAATGACTTTAATGGAAGACTACTCTTTTGTAGTGCTACCACCACCTTATTCTTCTAAAGTGCTATCAGTCCACTCTTTCTCCGTCTCACTTTGCGATGATTCTTCATGGAGTTCCTTTTCTTCACGTTGCTCCTTGATGTCAAAGACAACCTTTTTATGATTATCATTCCTTCAAATCAACTTTTCACTTTCCCAATCCTGCACAACTTACATTTTCATTAGCCATGGTCTTCCTAGGTTAAATGGATAGCCACTTCCCTTGGTCGACATAACATAAAAATACATTGCCTTCTTAATGCCAAAGGTCTGCACAATTTATTTTTTACAGATGCCTAGGCACATAGCCTTACTATTGTTTGCCTTTTTTTTTATAAAGGTATCTCATGGATGTGCATGCCTAGTCTTTGCATAAGGCTCTCTGTCATGGTGCAAATCTGTGCACCCCCATCCACTAGACCTTTCCTAACTAACCTCCCTTTGATGTGACAATGTAGCACATGTGAAATATCCTCATTCATTTTAGCTTGTGAAATATTCACAAAGGGTACATTATCTTTTACATTTCTTCTAGTGCTAACCGCCTTTGTTAACTCCCTTTTAACTTGTGGAAACAATGCAAGAAATTGAGGCCATGAGATATCAGGATCCTTACCTCTCATGTATTCAAATAGGTTGTATGGAGCCATAGCATGTCCAAGAGAAAAGTCTTGGAGGTTGATATGACATCGAGTCCTCTTGGCTTCCTTGGTCTCCTTCGCCTTTTTGGCTCATCCATGGTCACTTTGTGGTGTGACTTCTTCTTTCTCCTAACCTTTTCCATGATCGTGCTTAATGCCATTTTCTTCCATGTAAATCGCATTTGAATTTTTCACCTCTACCACATGCACATTTGGATCTGGCAAAGGTGGAACTCCTTCTATCCCTTGTGGAGGTGGTCTTACCCCATTTGGTCTTTACAAAAGGATTGGTTGTTGACTAGTTCCTTCACTTCCATCCATCCCTGGGTAATTCAAACTAGGTCTCTCTGGCTCCCCATGGAGCCAAGGACAATTATACATCCCATGCCTAGATTCTCCACAGTTCCAACATTGTAATACCCTCATGGGTCGTGGCTCTCACTGCTCATATTTCTTTGTTTGTCCCTTAGGGCCTACATCTTGTACAAGGAGAATTGATAAGTTTCTCAAGGACTCATTTAGCTTCTCAATCACCTCAAATGTTACCTCAAGAATCTCTCTAGGTGTTGATGCTTGCAATGTTTTCTTGGGTCTAAGACCCTCTTTTAGAACCTCTTCCCTTAGGCACTTGAGTTTTCTATACTTCTCAGTAGCCCTAGTTTGAGCTGCATCAAAGGTAGCAGGTGCACCCACCTTAACTTTTATCTTGAGTTTGAGAAAGAGACCGGCTATGAACCTCTACTTCTTTAGAAACTCTGTACCATCCCTAGGGTTGGAAAAATTTATCACCCATACAACACAAAGACGTAGAAACTCTTGTTTATCCATGTATTAGTCATCTAAGTCTTTTTGCTTGTGAGAAAACGATGCCTTGCCATATCTGTTGAGTGTTTTGGGGGTCAAAGAAGCATCACTTCAAATGTTCAACAACTTATTTATAGATTCCATTAACCTCCTAATATAGAAAGTCAAATCAAGTGTTAGCATCCTTCCTCAACATTTTTAAGAACATTATATTAGAAAATTGAGGAATTTCTTAATTTCCACTTTCAAAATGAACTTAAGATTTGATCACATGGCCAAATCTTAACCAAATTCTTGAGAGCATGGCTCAAAAGAGCTTTTCAAGCACTACCTTGTGGAAGGATTTGGCCTTTAAAAATAGTTTGAGATTTGTCCATATGACCAAATCTTAAGACATTGGTGGTTCTCAAATTGGCTTTAAAGTCTCAAACTCTCTAATATTTTGTTTAAGCATTCCTCATCTCCTATCACTCTTTTTATGCGGCAAGCCATTTTGAAATTTGCTAGAAATAACTTGACATCCTTATCCGGCTGTCCAAAAAAGAGAGGATATCCAGACACTTGGCATTGGGCCTCCATTGAATCAATTTCAAAGTGATAATACATTTCTTTTTCTTCTTTCTTATAAGGATTTTCACACTAATGTTTTTAAGATTGAAATCTACTCTACAATAAAATAAAAATATGCACATCAACTGATCTATGATAGTCAACAAGAGGAAGGATGATAGGGTTTGGTGACGCGAGAATTTCTCCTACTCTTTGGGCACCAAACATGAACACCATACATTGTTAAAAAGGGATCTTTCTACTAACTGCAATGTTTAGTTGAAAGTGTGGAGTGAAATCAAAGGCAAAAGCGTCTATTCTTGGGCCATTATCCATGGTCTATGCATGACGGAATGATTAAAATAGAATAAAAATATATACATCCCAACTAAGGCTGTACCTAATGAGAGGCAAATTAAAAATCTTTACTAAAGCATTTATCTCGGCCAACCTAAGAGGGCCTAAATTCTACAAATTACTCGTCGAAACTATAATCTAGCACTAACAACAATGATATGTGTTTTTTGTCTTGCAATGCAATAAATGGATCATACAAATTTTTGTGATTCATGCAATCTACTTGATAATGCTAAAAGCTAAACATTTATGCAATATGCAACAATGATAGATATCAATCCCTCCTCAATGGGGGCACCAAAATTGAGGCAATCCAGGGTGGGCAACAAGAGAGGCGGCCTCTCAATACCCCTGGAGGCTCTTGTACTACTCAATTGGGACTGAGGAAACCACAAGTTATAAAAAACAACTAACCCACAACCAAACAAGTGAAGGGGCACCACCTAATTATGGGATGCGAGCTAGGACGCAGGAGATATTTTGTCAGGACGACCAAGTAGAGACACAACAAAACACACACAAAAGAATTTCACACCAAGACACACACCAAATGGAGCAGAGAGATCTAGAGAAAAGGAAAGAGAGATAGTAATGGAACTTGCGTAATATCGCGTTTGTGACTTGCAAATGGAGATGGTTCATTATTACTCTATCGTAGAGCTTGCACAAAATTAATCCAATGCTTAGTGAATTTTAAAACGTCACCGTCACATACACACACATTAGTGACTTGCAAATGGAGATGGTTCATTATGACACTATCGTAGGGCTTTCACAAAACTAATCCAATGCTTAGTGAATGCTAAAACATCCCCATCACATACACACACACACTGTCTTAGGGTTATGGGACACCTCTCACCACCATAAACTCTTACAATGAGTAAGAACTTGGCAATGAAAACACACTAATCACTTTCTCAAACAAGCTCAAATGACAGAACTTAAAAGATACAAGTCACCTTGCATTTGCCAAAGAACTTTACACAAGTGGAAGGACAAAGAGTTTGAAGCCTAGCATGCCTTTGAAGCACCAAAACCTCAATTTTTGATAGTGAAAGAGCATGTATAATAGTGGTTTGAGGTAGGAAAATCACACTCTCTCTCTTTGCAATGTGTAGCATCCAAGCTTCTCTCACACCAAGTGTGAAGCTCACGAGGTTATGACTACACCTAAATCTCTCCTTGTGTATAGAGTGTTGGGTTACTACGTAGATATTGGAGATGCTTTACAAGAAGGAGAGATGTCTATTTAAAGGTTGGAGGCCCCACATTAAAGTTATTGATAGCCTTAATTACACGATAATCAAATCAAATCAAGATTAGAAAATTTTTTAAATAACAAAAAATTGCGAGCCTTCTTTGTCTGCTTGAGTCATGGATGAGGGTTCAAGAGATAGGCATTATTGATGGTAGATAGGGTGAAACTAGAGAGTTAAGTGGGGGGGGGGGGGGAGGGGGGAAGAGAGAGAGAGAGAGAGAGAGAGAGAGAGAGAGAGAGAGAGACAATTTTTCATGTACATGTCTTGAGGTGAGGAGTTTTTTATGGTAACTTACGTCAATGGATATTTTGTGTTAGTATTCTAGTGGTTAATGTTAGTAATCACTAAAAAGTTAATGATATATTTACAATGGATAGAATGAGGTGGATGGTTGTAGTAAGATGGTTGAATGAAGTGAGTAAATCCTTATGATGGTGAAGCTTTGAAGAAGTTATGAACTTACTTGTGTAGGTTCTCCAAAATGATTGCCGATCCTCTTCTTCCTCTTCTCTTCGTACGTCACGGCCCCACAAAAGTTGAACATCATGATGAAAGTGATGATGTTGTTGATGATAATTCCTTAATTTGCAGAGATTAATCAAGGTTTCACATGCTGAAAAAGGAATTGTGCTTTAGAGGTAATAGAGAGAGGCATAGAGATGGTGTTTATACATGTAGAGCTCATATGAGATCTATGGAAGTGACAGGGGAGGATAATGGTGAAGAGGGTAAGAGAAACCATGGATGGTGTATTTTGAGTGAGGTATGGAGAGGAATGAATGTGTGTGTGTGGAAGTGAATGGAGGTGAGAGAAGACTAGGGTGACTTGTGAGAAAAAGTGGGCAGACTGGGGTCCACCAAAAAATCATATTTCACCTCTAGCAGCTCCAAAAATTATAAAACCTTTTGAGGTGATTATTCAGCTTGTGAGCTAAAGTTTTTATTTTTGTAACTTCCTCAAACTTGGAGTGGAGGAGGATATCAAAAATCCCACCAAATTGCATGTATTTCCTTCTACAAAAGTCTTAACACTAGAATGGTAACCTAACAGAACATAAAAGTGTCCTTTCAGGGTTTTGGGAAAAAATTCCAAAACCATAGTAGATCCACTCATTTTGAAAAATCCTTTCATGAGCTTATAGTTCAATAACTACTACATATGGAAAAAATGAGAAACTTGTAATTTTTCTCATCCCTTGGTCACTACAAGCCTCCAAAGTTGATGGACCAGTTCATTTTTCCCAAAACAACAATTTCTTACGGTTGATTGCATATAAATAAGAGTGGAGATTTTTGTAGGACATGAGATAAAATGCAATGTTAACTTCAATGGGTTGGTGACCAAAACATATGGTTGCTTTTACCTCATTAAATTTTTTTTGGGCAAAAAAAATAGGTACAAAAAAGTTGCATTTTTGCCATTCTGCAGACCTATCATCAAAGTTTCTATAGTCACGCTCAATATAGATACTATATACATGTTTTCTTAGTTCCCTTTGGGCCTCTGGATTCAAAAGGAGCCATGGAGCATGTCAAAAGGATAATGGATCCCTTACAATTGGAACCTTGGGGGCAATGATAAAGTGCTAAATACAGCAAACATGAAAAAACTGGGTTTAGCATTATGACCTCTAGAAACCCATAGAAACTACTCAATATCTAGCCAAGTTTGTAATCTATGATTAGATATGGTCACTACCTACAAAATACACACAATTGGCCTAAGAAACTAGCAATATTGAGAAAGTTATACTTGCTACTCTAAAATGTATCGTATTCTTCAGCAATCAAAAAACTCAACCATCATCATATACTATACTATATAGCATATTAGGTCCCCCAAAACTCAAGGAAGATTAGCTTTATGTTATACATTACACTTACACAATCAAAATTGAATTTGGATATCAAGAAAGACAACAAAAAAATCATAAAAGTGCTAATTTTGGCCAAAAAACAGATTATGCAATTCTTGTAAATTGGTCATAACTTTCAATTTTAACACTTAGCTCTCCCTACAAGCATCAAAACATGTTGAGAACTATGAAGGCCTAACCTCTAGCCATCTAAACCTCACAAACATGAAGTTTGGAGTGGTATAGTTGCCAAAAATTGAAAAAAAGCCAGAAACAGGACCCGTTTTTTCACACAGTTTAGGTTCAAAAATGTTGTGCAAGAGTAAGGTTAATGGTGAGATAGATACTCAAAAAAGAAGCTAAGTTCTTTTCAGCTCATAAGGCAACTTTGTGGATATATAGCACCTAGAAAATTAATTTTCATACTCTTCAAATAATTCAAGCAAAATGGTCACTTAACAGGACAGAAAAGTGTCCAAGGACATAAAAGTGTCATGTTACCATTCTAGTGTTAAGTGCCCCCCCCCCCCTTTTGTTGAATTTACATAATCCTCCAAGAGTGAGCCCCTCCTTACATGAGAGCATGACCTAATAGATTCTTGAGGGTTTGAAAATATGCATGGATTAAAATTATTTACAAAGATGATATATGAATATGATGGAAAAAAACATGTTAGTATATAAACAATTCATGGAATCTGGAATTATAGAGTTAGTTGTGTATATATATATATAATGTAAAAAAAACAATTATGAAAATATAGGGAATGAAATGAGGGGGTCTTCATTTGTTTTTATTGATATTTACAAGAAGTAAGAAAAAATGCATGTACAAAAATGGAAATTTAGTTAAAGAGAATGATTAGGTGAAAGGTATTTTCGTGATTTTTTCTTGGAGTAGATTCACACCAAGATTTAGAGAGGCTTGCATGAAAATATATATTTATATAATAAAGAGTATGTACAATGTAAGAGAACCATGGTAACGGTAAGTCAATGTACATAACATACTTAGGTAAATAACACACACCTAGGTAGAAATATTTAAATAAATAACAAAAATAATTCTTAAAAATCCCTATTTTTAGGCCCTATATACCATGAAATATTTACACACAATGCAAATGGGCAATAATTTTTTTTAATTTTTTAAAAAACATTTATTTGGCTCAACTAGCTTAATGACTAGCTAGTTGAGGGTTTCAAGGAGATATGGGCGGGAAAGTCCCCTGGCTCACACACGCCTATGTACAGTGAAAGTGTGAGGATAGCCACGGTGTTTGAGTGATTCTGATAGGGTAAGGTAGCTCACTTTGGCAAATCTAGATAGCCAAACAACAACTATCACTAGCAATGATACCGCATCTTCAACCTCATATAAATCAATCTTTTAGCCTTGTTCAACATATTTGTCCTCAAGTAGTAATTCCAACTTCTCTTAAATATCTTTCTCTATAGATTGAAAAAAAGAGATCTATTTTCTCTCAATTGAGGGTAGTCATTTTAATCCTAGATAGTTGATCATAGGGCCTTTCAAATTCCCTTATAAGCTTGGTAGGTGAAAGCTCCTCTTTTGGCCTAGCTACCCACTGTAGGAATGACAGCTCTCTTTGTCACCCTTTCAGAGTCCTCCATGAAATACTCCTCCTTCAAGGATAATTTGAATGCTTCCCCCCTGTTCATTTCTAGTTCCCCTTACATGCTCTCTAATCTTAGGAACCACAACTAGCTCAAAACTTTGTACCATCAAATTGCATTCTTTCCTTTTTCCCTGATATAAAGGTTTTGGTTGACAAAAGCTTCCTTCTTTCAACAGTTGGTATTATAAACATAGCAAAGGCTTGAGACATTTGCATTGTGACGAGATCAAACCGCATCCCATATTGGTGCTCCATAGCTTCAAAGATTTGTATTGAGACCTTCAATGAATCTTTTGATCCCTCACCCTAGCTACTTCGTGCTGGGTTCACCAAATTTGTGTCAGCGAGTTCACAGTG
>NW_028221403.1:177330-251920 GCF_014529385.1 Adiantum capillus-veneris | reverse complement strand
GTCAAGAATGTCTCAAATACCTTTGGCTCATTGGCAATGGGCTTTGCAGTCATGGGTTCATACTCAATGGCTTGTGAGCTAGTGGATCTCGTGTCAGTAGACACCCTCATGCCTGCTATCATCAAGTTGTCCTCTAATTGGATTGCATTGGCAGTGACATCTTCCCAGGTTGTGATACCTCTAATCACTAGTCCATTATAGATTCCTTCATTCCTCAACCCTCGAATGAATCGATCAAGCAGTTGGTTATTGTTGAAGCGCTCATTTACAGGGCAGCGAGAGTTTAAGTGCTTTAGACGACTAATGAAGTCCCTTACTGACTCTCCTTCCTTACGTTCGGCCTTCTGTAGCTGAGATGCTACACCCCAAAGCACACCTTCTCGTATGTACTCCTTTAGAAACAACCTTCGAAGGGTAGGGTAGATTGTTTTCTCGTCCACCCTTAGGGTCTATACCAATCTCCAGCCTTCCCACTTAATGTCAAGCTTAAGGCATTGCACTTATGTAGTTCGTTGCGTTCCCCTAAGGAATCACATACTTGTTCAAACACTTCAATGTGTTTTCCTAGCATCTTCGTCCCCATTGAATTTTTGCGTGAGTTTGGCAATTTGTACTGCCTTACTTCTAGGCTCTCTATCAGATGCATGACGCATATTTTCCGCGATAGATCGACCTATGGTTTGAGCAAACGCTGCCAAGTCACCTATGTGAGGAGGTAGGGCCGGTGGAGGTACTCTTGGAATCATATGTGGGAGAGGGACGGGTACCGGTCTTGGCATATGTGTGGATGATGCAGGATATGGAACATAACCGGGCATAGGTCCACTCGGATAAGAGCTAGGGAGCGGCACTCGAGGAGCATAAGCAAGTGGTACAATTGGAGGTGTGGGGGCCATGTGTGCATAAGGGGCTAGAGGCACATACGGTCGAGGCCCCATATTAGGTACTACGACACTAGGTAGTGGCACTGCGCTAACCGTAGATGTCATCGGTACATTCTCTATCAGGCTTATCCCTGGAGTGAGCACTGTGTTTTCCTTAATAGAGGGTTGAGCCAAGTTAGGGAAGCTAAAGTTTTCGCTCGGAGGCTCAGATTGCATAGAGACCCCAGGTGAAATGACGTAAGATGGGTCCATGGGGCTCATTAGAGGAGTCTCCATTTGTGATAGAGTAGGCTGTTGAGCCTTGCTCGTATCCAGAAATCTCATGGGGCCAGTTGAGAGTATATTTACCCCTCGGTTTTGCCTTTTTGATTGAATAATGCCATGGATAACATTACAGATCATTTTCTGTTGATCTTCGATGCTCGTGGCACTAGAGGTGGATTGTACAATCTCTATCCATCCTACATGGTAGGCGTGGCCAGAGTGTAGATCCGTCAACACCTCAGTGTGGAGGTCGTATGTCCAATGATCATTAATGAACAATCCTTCTAGAGTCGACGTGTTAACGGTTTCTTGTGAGGTAGAAGCAATGTTGCTCCCCGTGGTTTTACTTGTCACCAACGGTACTCTAGAGGGAACTTCTGAAGGAGGCAGCTCAACAGGGCCTTCTTGGTAAGAAGTTGGTAGGATATCCACATGGACACTCTTTGGGGGTGTGGGGTCCACGTGCGATGTGAAAGGAGATTCCACTTCCCCACCCCCTTCGTGTGCTTCATTTGCATCAGGTTCCGAGCGAGTAGCTCTACCTAATGTTTCCATGAAACGGCTAAACATACTAGTACTAGGCTGTGGAGCTTCGGGAGGTGCATGGCCTTCTCTCTCAGTGTTTTGGGTAGGGTATGCTTCCATGATTTCTGAGTCGGAGGAGGAATCACTAGCGGCTATTTTAGGGTCTTGGGTGGTGCTACCTTGTGTCCCCGCTGAGGGTCTAGAGCTTATCGTGGATGGGTAATGGGTGTCCGTATGAATAGAGGCACCCTCAATATGCTCGTGTTCTAGCACCCGCCCAGAGCGTAAGTGCATGTGCTTTTGATACCCCAAGGTGTCAAAAAGCTGCTCTAGGAGGCCTTGTGACTAGTTTTTAGCGTGTTTTTTGTTTTTTTTTTGCTAGATTTTTTAGAGCGTGTCGTGGAATGGGCCGTGTGATAGCTCGAAACGAGCGTATCGTAGGAGGGACGCGCCGTGCTTTACAGCCCTCCGTTTGGTCACTCTATGCCCTCGAAATCCCTAAAACTGTCAATTTCCACTAGGGAACTAGGCCCAAACTAGAAAGTCTAAGGGTGCAAGTGGGAAGAGAAAGGAGGAGAGTGGAGGACTTGTCCCACATGCTCTCATTCTCTCTTGAGGGAGTAGGGTATATATATAAGAGTGAGTCTAGTATATATATATTATAAGACTGAGGACTGAGGCCTGGGCCTGGGCTTGGGCTTGGGGAAATGATCCCGATCCCGCCCGATCTATCTTTTATACAAACCAACCGTCCGTTTTAAGAATCACGTTTTTTATTTTCGAAAAATTTCACGCCCGCTCACTCGCGTTTTTGTTTTCGATTTATTTATTTTTTTTTCAAATTTTTTTTTTCAAAAAATTATTTATTATTATTATTATATTTTATATATATGCAGAAATGCAGAAAAAACACACAGAAATTGCAAAATTGAAAGCAAGAAATGCAGAAAATTGAAAACGCACAGAAATTGCAGAAATTGAGAAAAACGCAAGAAATACAGAAAATTGAAAAAAACACAGAAAATGCAAAATTGCAAAAATTGGAACTTGACAGAAAATTTAACACAGAGAAAACGCAGAAAATTGCAAAAATTGAAACTTGACAGAAATGCAGAAAATGCAAAACCGCAAGAATGCTAACTGTGCAGTGTGTAAACCAGAAAACGTAGAAAACGCAAAAAACAGAAATCTCCACACAACTACACTCCTCATTCCCTGCCTTTCCTATGATAGAGATTGCACCACAAAAAGCGTAAAGTGCTAACCGAGCTTAGTGTAGGGCATATCCCGGCAGCGGCGCCAAAAATGTGCGCTCCTTGCCGCACTGTCGAAGCAAGGGACTTGCCAATACACCGTGTGCGAGCCACAAAAGGCTCCAAGCACACAACAAGCCTAAACTAGCAAGCTCAAGAGAGCAAAGGGTGTGTCACTCACCGCTCTACGCTCGCCTTCGTGGTGGATTCCTCGCCGCGATGAAGAAGAAGCTGCAGTCGTGCCGCGCTCAACCGCCTTCGCCGCCGTCGTGCCTTCGTAATGCTCGATCACACACACTCTCCCTCTCTCTCTCTCTCTCACACACACACACACACACACACAAGGAGGTGAAGAAGAAGAAGATGGAGATGGAGATAGAGCAAGAGCACTCTTCTATTGCACAAATGAGAGAATGAGTAAAAATTAGGTTTAGTTGGCTTTTATAGGAGCTCACCCCATTCACACTTGGGCGCCCATGCTTAGCCAACTAACCCTAGCATGTTCGTGTTAGAGTGCGCCTCTCATCGGCGATCACTCCTACCCTTTTCCTATTGGTCCGACAAGCCCGATACCTGACTCTAAATAATACAACGTTTATAGATCATAGGGTGTCCGTGTGCCGTGAGGGTTAACACTCTCACAAGAAAACACCACTTTGTGTCCGTATTCATCCACGGCAAATATTGACCCCGTTCGGTCTCCTGACGCCACTTGATGCCATCTGACCCACCTGCTTACCTCATGTCCTCAGCCCGCGGATAGCTTCCTTGAGAAGTTTTACGCACTACCAACTCCTCCTTATTGTAGGAAAAACACACTAGTACTGATAATAGTGAAAATCGCTGCACTATGTACACCCTGTCCTACCTGTACGCACGTGGGCCCCACGTAACCACCTGGCTATGGAAATTTGGTAATCCTTTATTCGATGCACCATGCATGTGTATGTACATATGTGCAATCCCTTGCTCAAAAAAACTCATGACATAATTTGCCCATCCCCTAGCCTGCTAGATCATTCATGATCAGCAGCAGCAAGAGAGATGTGAGACTCGCGGCATCACAGGTCTCCTCATCCCTAACCAACACTGCTTTATCCACAGACAGCTCATCTTGCTCCACCATCATCAATCTAGCATGATACAATTTAAGACGCAATCCATTTACCCTTGACTTATGTAGAACACCATCCAGGTTAGCCAGCTGATATGTGCCATTTGGAAAACACTCCACTACCTTGAAAGGGCCTTCCCACTTAATTTGAAACTTCTTTTGGAAGGTGTTGTCCAGCTTAATGTTGTAGCGCAAAACCAAGTCATGTTTCTTGATACCCTTACTTTTGACCTTTTCATTTATCTTTGCCAAAGCCTTATCCTGCATCTGCCCATAATGCTCCAATGCGCTCATCCTATCCAACTGGACGTCTTGTAACTGCAAGAGCCTCTCTTTGAATGCATCACTATGCGGCCCAAGCAACTTCTCTAACATCTTCACCGCATGCAACTCTACCTCCACAGGCAATAGTGCTTCCTTTCCATACACCAAATGAAATGGAGTAAACCCTGTACCTGTCTTCACCGAAGTACGGTAAGCCCATAATGCACTAGGCAATTCCAAATCCCAATTCTTTCCTTGGTGCTCTGTCACTTTAGAAAGAATTTGTACCAACTCACCATTGAATCTTTCATTTGAGCCATTACACTGCGGGTAATAAGGAGTGGTATGCTGGTGCCTAATCTTCATCTTTGTGCATAAGAAGTCTAGCAGTTTAGCTATAAATCCTGGCCCCTTATCTGAAAGTAGCTCTAATGGCACCCAAACTTGCAACATATTTCATCATACAAAAATTTTGCCACATCCTTTGCAGTGATCTGTTTTACTGCTATAGCCTCTGCCCATCTAGAGAGATAGTCCACTGCCGTCAAGATATAGCTTTTGCCCCTGCTTGTGATAAGTAACGGGCCTATTGCATCAATCTCCCACTTTTCAAACACATCAAACGCCATAATGGTTTTTCGTAGCTCTGGCTTCAACACTCTCTTCCCAAATGCTTGACACCTATTGCAAGACCTACACAATGGTGAACATCCTTGTGCAAACTAGGCCATACATACCCTCTTGCAAAATCTTATGCAAGGTGATCTTTAGAGCAAAATGGCCACCACATGCGCCTTCATGATTCTCTTCCAACACTCTGTAAAGCTCCTCCCGCCAAGGTACATGTCTCAACACGAGATCAGCCCCTTTCATGTATAAGACATCACCAATCAATTTGTACCTGTATGCTCTACGCACAAAGCCATACTTCTTAGACTTCTGAATCTCCTTTGGAATGATTCCTGTTAGGAAAAACACCTCTTCTTGAGCCAAACTTTCCCGGCCATGATAAAGAGGTAAAGTGGTCCTCAACACAAATAGCTCCCCAATCATGCCTTGAGATGCTTCATGTGCCTCTCCATTTAGAGCACGTTCAATGTGTCTGATGATCCATGCTTCGAACTTTTTTAACAGGCCTTTAATTCTGAAACACATTTCCTTCAATGAGGTGTTCTTGCTCTTCCACACACCTAGCACTTGCTTCACCACTAACAAGGCATCACCTTTTATGCTCAACCTTCGAACCCCATGCTTCAAACAAATGTGTAATCCGGCTTCCAGAGTAGCATATTCAGCCTCATTGTTACTATGAGCATCCAATTTGAACCCTCTCTTGCATACTAGCTTCCCCTCTGGATCATAAAGTGCTATACCCCCTGAAGCTGCATCATGGCTCTTTCTGTATGAACCATCAAAGAACAACACATGTGCATTGCTGATCTGTGGCACTTCTTCAACCACCTTTCTCACCACCTCTTCCTTAACAATAAGGGGATTCTCCTTGTAGGTCAACAAATCAGCTAGGGTAGCCCTTGTACTATCTTCCACTAGAAAAGAGAACTCAAACTCTTGCAGCTCAATTACCCATTTCTTCACCACATTTGACATGTTAGTGCCATTAATTAACTGTGGCAAAAAGGCATAACTCGTCAAGAAAACAAAAGGTCGTGGTAGCAAGTAATGACGAAATCGTCGACAAGCAAATATTACACTGGCCATCACTAGCTCTACTTCGGAGAATTTTCTCTCTGCTACCAGCTTCACACGGCTTGCACAATACACTGGCCTCATATAATGGTTGCCCTTCCCCTTTTGCAATAGCATGGCTCCAATGGCATCCTCCCTACTGAGGGATTTACATAAAAAAATTTCTCCCAATCAGGAGCCTGCATGGCTGACAAACCCCCTAACACCTCTTTCACCTCTTGAAACACTTCTTCACACTTGTCATCCCATTGCAATGGATCATGCTTTGCCACTTGTTGTAATGGATAAAGAATCTGAGAAGACAATGGAATAAACCTTGCCATGTACTTCACTTTGTGTATAAAGTTTGCCAATTGCTTCGTACTCGTAGGTGATGGAAGAAGAATATAGACTTAACCTTGTCTGGATCAGCCTCAATGCCATTTTCTGACACCATGTGGCCCAATAACTTCACCCTTGGCTGTGCTAGATGACATTTCTTTGGATTTAGTTGTCCTCCACATTCATCATATCGAGCCAATACCATCTGCAGCTTCTCATGGTGTTCAACCCTACTGCTATAAACACAGAAGTCATCCATAAAAGCTTTAACACAACTACCAATGAATGGTTCCAACACCCAATTTGCTCTCTCTTGATAGAAGGAAGGTCCATTTGACAACCCAAATGGAAATACTGTGTAGCAATAGCAGCCCCATGGCGTAATAAAAGTGGTCTTTGTGCGGTCTTTAAGAGCAATCTTCAATTGAAAATAGCCTGAAAAACCATCACACACACTGTACCTCTCATAACCTGCCACTGAATCCAAGATCTGATCGATGAATGGAAGAGGATATGGGTTCTTCTTAGTGGCTGCGTTTAAGGACTTAAAATCTACACAAATCCTCCACTTCCCATCCTTCTTTGGACTGACTACTACTGGACTCACCCATTCTGTGGTCTCCACATGGACTATGAACCCTGCCTTCAACAACTTGTCCACCTCTTCTCGCAAGCTTCCATTTTCTTTGACCCATCCTTCTTAGCCTTTGCCGCACTGGCTTAGCACCTTCTTTCAGCTCTATATGCATCTCTTCGCCCTTGAACCTCTGATCTCTTCATATGAAGTAATGAACAAATCAGGAAAACTAGCCAGCATGTGCAAATATATATCCTTCTCCATAGCTGAGAGGTCTCCACTGATCATTTGTGTCATCAATTCCTGTTTCTTTGACAACTCAACCTTGGTTTGCATCAGCTCTTCAATTCATTCATCAGGCCTTCACTTTCATCTTCAACCTCATTCGCCAAATGCAACCTAAACAAACTCCTGTATGTTCTTTGTCCATCAAAAGAAATGCAAACATCAGCATCCTCATCACTGCTGGTAGTGCTATCACTGTCTTCATCTGTCACCGTGGAAGACTCTTCATCACTAGACTCCTCATCTTCATAAAGCTCCTCTAATCGTTTCCTCGTGTCCATATTATAAAGCTTCTTGGTACCTGTCTTTCCATAGAGGCTAATCGTACCATGTCACCAATCTTGAACAGCTCCCACTGCACGTAACCATGGTCTGCCCAGTATAATAGGATATGCTCCCAACCCTGTTGGCATCACATGAAAATCAACCACTGCCTTTGCATCATATGCTTCCACTTCTAAGCTCTTTACAACACCCAAGCATTTTACTTTTTGATGGTTTGCCAATCTGATCCGAAAACCTGACACCCCAGCCACTGTGAGACCCATCTTCTTAACGCATGAGTGTGTTATGACACATATTTGGGCTCCGCCATCCACATAACCTTGTCCCAAATTTTTCCTTTTATGCCACACATCTACTATTGGACAAATGTCTGGTAGCTCATCCATTGCCAACACCTTTACTGAACCTCTCTCTGGCTCTTTCTCCATTGGGTTAACCATCCTCTTCCACTGTCGCTTTAGCTTAGGCACCATCTCTATAAGCTGCCCAAAAGTAACATCTGCCTTCCTGCTCGTCAGATCCTCCTTCAAGTCATAGCTTAATTGCCCATCCCCTAGTGGAAAATCTGAAACATGAAACTTTCGACGAGCTCTCCTTTTCCTCTTGGCCTTGACATCCTCGCCTTCATGGCTCTTTCCTTTCTTCTTACTAGGACCTGGGGCACTTCTTCCTTCCTTATCCTCTGTGGTCCTCTTCCCAATAGGCATCACTAATGTATCCTCTAGCTTTGATGCCTTCTCCAAGGTGACTACACTTAGCACTTTTGTCTTTCCCTTTTCCTCCTGGGTCAGTCCACTGGTTCCTTCGTCTCCCTTAATTTCGATGCCATAATCATTTGACCTAGTTAGCACCTGTCTTGGCAATGGATACATGTCTCCCCCATCCTTGGTGGCTTATCACATTGCGGGCTGATGTGACCCAACTCTCCACAATTATAACATGTGGGCGTCTGTCTCCAGAACCTACCATTGCTTTGTCCAGCACCATTCCTAGGTCTTTCTTCACCTCCTGGCTGATTTGCAAACCTCCCTCGACCTCGATTATTTCCCACTTGACCTAGCATGTTTAGGCTGAGATTCTTCATTAAATCTACCACTTGCCTCATGTCTTGCCTTAGCCCATCATCTTGCACTGTTGTGACCACTGCTGGCATAACCTGAGGAGTAACAGGAACCACTGGTTCATGATGAACCCTTGGCATACGACCTTGTGAAGAATCCATAGGCTGAAATTCAGACCTCATGGCAAAGACTCCACCCCTAACTGGCTCATTTTCCTCAACTTCCACTCTTTGTTCCTTGCCACCTCTAGTGCATCTTTATATGTCCTAGGCTTCTTTAGCTCCACTCTCCAACGTATATTCTCCCAAAGACCAGCCAAGAACCTGTCCTTCTTCATCATGTCAGGCGGGGGTACTTGTGGTGCTAAGGCCTTGCACATCCTCTCCCATGCCAATGAAAACTTACGTATGTATGCATCTATTGGCTCACCTTCCTTTTGCACTAAAGCCTGTACTTCTTGCGACACTTTGTCAGGATCTTCTATCTTCACAAACTCCACTTCCAATCCATGTCGTAGATTGTCCCAACTCAACCTTACAGGTGGATCAACCAGACGCAACTCCTCTTCAAATGCTTTGGACCAGACTCGTGCATCACTCTTCAAACAAATTTGGAGAAGGCGTAACATCTGTGCTGGGCCATGAATCTGGTTGCTAATGCAGGCAACCTCCATCTTTTCCAAAAAGTCTTCCACATCTTCATCACTTCTTCCATGAAATTCCGGATAAGAGAAAGCCATGGCTACCCAAGCTTCGATGCTTTGAGAACCACTTCGAACACACGTGCAAGAACCCAAAACTTTTGACTGACCCAATTCCCAGAAACTTCAATGGAGCTCAACTTTAGATAAGGACAAACACATGCACATCAAATGAGTTTTCATAGTTAATCATCGGAATTACAACAGGCAAAGGACATTCCAAGATCTCTCTTACTCTTCTTGGCCCGAACATAAAGACTATGCGCAGCTGGAAAAAAATCTTTTAAGGAGATGAGATAAAGATAAATATATATATATATATATATATAGATAATATATATATAATATATATATTAAAAATATATAAATATATATATGCTATATATATATGTTCAGATTAGAGATGAAAAAAAGAAAACAATAAGAATATCAAGAAAACATCAATGTAGAACACATCATACTTGACAAACCCTTCGGCACCATTATTCATGGAGAGAGAAGAAGAGGGGAGCACTCCACTTTGATTGATACGCCAAGTACAACACCTTCTTTGATTAGAGTTGATCTTCCAAGGATAGCGTACAAGAATGGCTAGTCCTTCCTCTAGGAGAAAGTGTAGGCTTGGGCTTATGTTAATGGGGCTAAGTACAATTAGGCATTACTACTCACTCCCTCAAGAATTCCTCTCATCAATGGCTTGAATGCTTGAGTTCTTCCAAGGAAAAAGAGGTCCCCTTTTATAGGTGAAGGGAACCCCCAAGGGTTTACACAAGAAGAGAGAGCCAGTGTGAACAAGAATTGGAAAAGTTGGAAATGAGCTGCCCCTGCATGATGTGGGTAGACTGGGGTCCAGTATTTTGATTATATCTCCTCAACCGTGGCTCCAAATAATAAAGTAAAAATATGGGCAAAAACTTCAGCTCATTAGGTACGATTTTCATTTCAAAATCATTTTCCAATTCGGATTGGAACCTTGTGTAAAAAATTCATCAAATAGGGTCCATTTATGGCAGCAAAAGTCTTCATGTGGTCTCCTTAGCCTAGACTTTCATTTAATTCCAAAAGACACCTCATGCCATATGAAAGCATGACATTGCTCCTTGACAAATTTTTGTAATCATGCTTGCAATAATGCATTAAAATAAGTGTATCTTTGAAATCATGCCACCTAGTGTCCCACTAGGATTTGATTCTCTCCTAGTAGCTTTTTAAAAAGAAATATAAGAAAAGTATAAAAAATACATAGAATATATATATATTGGAGTTTACCCTAGATATAGGATCTAGTTAGGGTGTGAGATAATAATGAAATAGTAGAAATAAAGAATCAATGCTTTTTGCCCCAAGTTAAAGAGGCGGAGCTATTGATACTTTTCCCATAGTATTTTCTGACGGTAAAGTAAGGATATGTTACCCTTGAGAAAAATAATAGGATGAGATAGAAGGCTTATTATTATACTTAAATATTCATATGTACACTATAGAAAATATAATTATGTATCTAAAAAAATACAAGATAGATCTTGTAGCATGCGTTCCCACTATGTACGTGTCACAGCACGACATCCACCCCCTCTAAACCTGCACATCCTCCGGTGTGTGCCACATTGTCTCTTTGTAAGATTAGACCTCTTGTACATCTTCCTTGTCTTCTTCTTCACTGGATGATTCCAGAGCTTCATGTTCACTTTGATCTTCACCTGTGTTTTTCTCTTCTTCCTCATCCATATCTTCTAGATCATTGTCTCCTCTTCTCTTAAACATTTTAATCCTTTTTTCTGCAATGGGAATCTTTACTTCTGTACCATCTAGTTCAGACAAGCTGTAA
Organism: Adiantum capillus-veneris; assembly: GCF_014529385.1. Lineage (NCBI taxonomy): Eukaryota > Viridiplantae > Streptophyta > Polypodiopsida > Polypodiales > Pteridaceae > Adiantum > Adiantum capillus-veneris. The sequence continues at coordinate 240,852 of NW_028221403.1, read as the reverse complement.
GTAGCATTTTCATGCACATGCTTTACAACATACGGTCCAAACCATCTTTTTGAGAACTTACGCATGCCTGTGTGCTGGTTATCAAGGCTACTATCATACACTAAAACCCAATCACCTTTGTCAATTGCTTTGCTCCTGAGTCGATGTCGCTTATCAAAATAGTCCTTGTTTTTCAACCTTGCATTTTTTAGTCGTTCTTTTGCAGCTTCAATGTCTCCAGGTCTTCTCTCTAGCTGCCTTATACGCAGTGCAAGGAGATCTTCTCTACTAAGCCCCTCTTGCCAAGGTAGTACATTCCATGTAGGAATTGTATCCTCAATCGGCATCACTGGCTTTTTACCATGCATTAGCTCCGCAGGCATGTAGCCAGTTACTGAGCTATGTGTTGTACGATCAGCCCATAAAGCATATGGTAACAATTTTGGCCACTCACCAACTCTTCCTTCGCAAGCCTTGGCCAAAGCTTTGATGATAGGAGGATGCCCTCTTTCACTCTTTCCATTGCCTTCAGGGTTGTAAGCTGTAGTAAGAGAAAGCTTGATCCCTAATCTATAAAAAAACTCCCTTGCTTCTTCGGCATCCAGTTCACCTTGATCTGGAGTGATTTTTCCCACACAACCATAATGGCAAATCTCCTCATCAAGAAGGAATGTATTTATGTAAATATTTTTTTCCTTTGTTTTAAAGGACATAAATATTAAGAGTGTGATTTTATTAAAAAAAAAAATTCACACATATTTTTTCCCATCCCCTTTTATGTAACTAGGTGTGAGTATTTTTTCCCTACCCACCTACTAATTCACTAGGTGTGTGTCGTGTTTTTTTACGGTGTCGAGAAATTTGCGGTCTTGCCAGGAAAGCACCGGGCTTATGGCTGTGAGAGTTTGTGAGAGAACTCAACAAAAACTATATGAAGGAGTTAAACCATAGATGCCATGAAGACTAGGGTTTGGAAAGAAGTGCAATCAAAGAAGACTCACTCTTTCTCTCTTGCATTCACACACAGAAAGAAAGAACGCAAAAGAGAATGTCAAAACAATACGAAGATGAAAACATCAAGGCTATGGTCATATCGTATCATGGGTAATATGAAAGGATTAATGGATGAGTTAATGGCATTCAATCTTGGCTGACCAAATAGGCTACGGATTGTTCTTTGGAATTGTAGTTTTGTGCTTACCATAATATATATATTTTGTCTAGTGATTGGGATTAATTGTGTGTACAAATCCTCTTGGTTCATAGCAAGATAACTACGCTTACATCAAAAGAAAAAATATAGTCTATGAGAGGTAGTATGATGGGATCCGGTGATAGAAGTATTTCATTGAGCCTTTCAGGGCCCAAGAGAAATACTATACGTTGTTGAAAGTGTATTTTATGGCTAATCCATACGTTAATTCTAATAGATTGTACAGAGTGAAAGCGATAGAAATGATCATCATGTGGGTTATTCATCTAGGATAGTATGTGAGAAATGTAGATATGAGAGAAGTGAAGAGATGAGAATTTTCCCTCCCAAGCCCTATTCTTGCCCGAAGACAATAAGGATACTGCGGGGAGAGATGTACCTGTAGCAAAGAGAACCTAAAATTTGTAGAGAGGATGAATTACTAAGAGTGAGAGCGATAGATTTGGTTAATGAGATGAGATTAGATACATATATATATATATATGTCAGATTAGAGATGAAAAAGAAAACAATAAGAAATCAAGAAAACATCAATGTAGAACACATCTTAGTTGACAAACCCTTCGGCACCATTATTGATGGAGAGAGAAGAAGAGGGGAGCACTCCACTTTGATTGATACGCCAAGTACAACACCTTCTTTGATTAGAGTTGATCTTCCAAGGATAGCGTACAAGAATGGCTAGTCTTCCTCTAGGAGAAAGTGTAGGCTTGGGCTTATGTTAATGGGGCTAAGTACAATTAGGCATTACTACTCACTCCCTCAAGAATTCCTCTCATCAATGGCTTGAATGCTTGAGTTCTTCCAAGGAAAAAGAGGTCCCCTTTTATAGGTGAAGGGAACCCCCAAGGGTTTACACAAGAAGAGAGGAGCCAGTGTGAACAGGAATTGGAAAAGTTGGAAATGAGCTGCCCCTGCATGATGTGGCCAGACTGGGGTCCAGTATTTTGATTATATCTCCTTATCCGTGGCTCCAAATAAAAAAGTAAAAATATGGGCAAAAACTTCAGCTCATTAGCTACGATTTTCATTTTAAAATTGTTTCCCAATTCGGATTGGAACCTTGTGTAAAAAATTCATCAAAATAGGGTCCATTTATGGCAGCAAAAGTCTTCATGTGGTCTCCTTAGCCTAGACTTTCATTTAATTCCAAAGGACACCTCATGCCATATGAAAGCATGACATTGCTCCTTGACAAAGTTTTGTAATCATGCTTGCAATAATGCATTAAAATAAGTGTATCTTTGAAATCATGCCACCTAGTGTCCCACTAGGATTTGATTCTCTCCTAGTATCTTTTTAAAAAGAAATATAAGAAAAGTATAAAAAATACATCGAATATAAATATATTGGAGTTTACCCTAGATATAGGATCTATCTAGGGTGTGAGATAATAATGAAATAGTAGAAATAAAGAATCAATGCTTTTTGCCCCAAGTTAAAGAGGCAGAGCTATTGATACTTTTCCCATAGTATTTTCTGATGGTAAAGTAAGGATATGTTACCCTTGAGAAAAATAATAGGATGAAATAGAAGGCTTATTATTATACTTAAATATGCATATGTACATTATAGAAAATATAATTATGTATCTAAAAAAATACAAGATAGATCTTGTAGCATGCGTTCCCACTATGTACGTGTCACAGCACGACAACGGTATAGTGATTTTTGTAAATTTTATATTTATTTACATCTCAAGATAGTGTATTTATTCATTTATATATTTCTTTTTTACTTATCCATGAGATTCTATTTTTTTCTTCACGCTAGTTAACTACAGTGTACTTTTTTCTTTCACATCGTGTAAAATTGTAAATATTATGTTTTCACTCCACCTATTGTAAGAAAATATAACAATATATATTTTATCATACCAGTTTTGTATATTATCTTGTCTTATTTTATTTTACTTTTATAGTTTATATACATATTATTTATATTTTATTACTATAATCATGTACCTTAGCTTGTACACTTGTTATTATGCATATCATCACCAAATTCAATAATAATTTTTCATGGACTCAATGGAGCATTATTAAGGGTCCATGTGATGCCCTCATGCCTCACCGATTGGAATATATGCAAGTTTAACAACCAAGGACCCCACTTGAAAGACTTTGAGAGGGAGAAAAAGACACATGTTTTTGGGCGAATTTTCATGCATGATTCTACTCCGGGTTGGACTTTGTACAAAACTACAAAGTTGTAGCTCGTGAGTTAAGGTTTCTGGCAAAATTTATTTTGTATTTTTTTGGAGCTTTAAGCGATTTTTTTATGGGCATTTTGGTGGACTCTAGTTTTGCTATCTTGGTCCAAAATGCTTCACCTTCACTCTCCTCTTCACCCACACAAACTCTCATTTCCATCTCCATTCTATTCAAACCTGCAAACACTCTCTCCCCCCTCTAAGTACAACTAATCCTTATCACCTCCACTCCTACATACCTTCCATGAAAGCTTTCAACACTTATCTACCCTAACTACCTACCTAGTAATTATCAATGAAGAGATATGATTGATCTCTTTCTCCAAGAAATCAAAAAAATCAGCAAAAAATTGATTGTGTGCATCTTCTTTATCAACTTAATCTCTTGCAAGCACCCTAATTACGCAAGCCGACAAAACCTCGCAACGGATCAAGCATTGGAGCGGCACACGACAAGGCGTTGCGAGCAGTAACAGGTTTCTTATCCTTTCAAACTCATCCTTGTATATAACCATTCCATAAAATCACTTTTCCTATAATGCTCATTTGAGCATTCCCTTTGTAAATTATCCAATTGGCACGTTTGTGCCTCACTTGTAAATATTATAACTACTAACTTGTATGCAATTTTCTCATCCAATTTCGCCTTTAAAAAAATGGAGACCCCATGTAGATAGAAACACCTCCATTCAACCCTATAAATTATTTCTCTTCTCCCTATTCTCACTCAATGTAAATAGAGAATACAAAGTAGTCCCACCATATAAAGAATTCAAAATACCCTAAACCGAATTAGCCATACAAATAAGCATACTTATGCCTAGAGATAATCCACTTGGAAATGCTATAAATAGAGCACTTATACATTACTTTGTGGGGGCTTATCAATTGAGAGAAGAAGAGCTTTAGCTATGTGTGTGAGGAAGCCCTCGTGTCAAGTCCTTATGTCGAGATAATCGCCAGAGCTAGGCTCTCCGTTTGTATGGTCTACTTATCTATCTATAACAATTGGATTTGGGCACACATATTCTCATTATCTCCTAAATCTCTTGACAATTCACAAATTGGTGCTCATTTTGGAATCTTCTTTAGCTTGCCGCAATAATTGGAAACGTCTACTTGTGGTAACACTTGTGTATTTTACTTTGAGAGTTTTTGTTGATGATGTGTTGAGCATTGGTGGTACTTTGTTGGTCTAGGTTGAGGTTGGATTGGAGATCCCTCACTATAGTAAAAAAATCACCAATTGGCTTGTGATTGTGTATGTGTGTGCATCTATTTATGCTCAAGTGCTAGTGCCTTTGTGAGTTTGTTTCATGAATTGTCGCAGGTAAGTCTCTTCATTTGGTATGTTAGGATGTATGATGGGCATGATCATACAAAGATGTGTGTAAGCTCAAGTGTGATGTTCATGTTTTTATATGTCCAAACTCATTCTAGTTAGATGGTGCCCTTTGTCTTGGTTTTGTGTGGGTTTGGTTTGGTCTTTTGGCCATCCATATATATTTTCTTGAGCGACACGGGAGCCTAGGTGGTGCTTAGAGGCAACTTCCTTGCTACTTGCCCCGGACCGCCTCACTACTACTGCACCCTTTGGTAAGATACCCATCACATAATGGACATGTGACGTTCCTTCTGTATCTCATTTTTTAACCTTTAGATGCATTGCTTATATGCATATTCCCAAAGAAACACGAACAAATCTTGATGCTCCTGGTCTTAAAGTTATTTTTATTTGATATTCTAACACTTCCAAAGGCTACAAATTTATGACCCTTCCTCCAAGAAAGTAATTGTGAATCGTGATGCCACTTTTAATAAACAACTTATGGGAGGCTCATGGTCCATGAATGATTCTGATAATACTAAATCATTGCTTCAGACTTTTCCATTTCTTTCAGATAATAAAACTCTTCCTATAGAGAAGCTTTCCTCTTCACAACCATCCATTCCGAATGTTGCCAATAATGATATTGATATTTTTGTTGATCTGCCTATTGATTTTGAACATGGCTCATGTCATGTTTATGATGACAATATTGGTAATGATGCTTTCTCTACTTCTGAATATCCCATTACTTATGATGAAGCTATCTCTTCACCATAAACGGATCAATGGCAAGAGGCTATGGAAGCAGAGTATGATTCTCTTATCTATAAAGGTACATGGATACTAACTAAACTACCTCCTAGTCGTACAACTATTAAGTGTAAGTGGGTGTATAAGACAAAAGCAAAAGCATATGGATATTTTGACAAGTTCAAGGCACGTCTAGTTCCAAAAAGTTACTTCCAAGTAGCTGGTGTTGATTATCAAGAGACCTTTTCACCAGTTGTTCGCATTACAAGTGTTCGAGTTTTATTGGCATTTGCTGTTCAATTTGATTTAGAAGCTCATCAAATGGATGTGCGAACTGATTTTCTTAATGGTGACTTCGAAGAGAAAATTTATATGGAACAACGCGAAGGGTTTGTTATTCCAGGTAAAGAATACCTTGTTGCTCAACTCCACAAGGCACTATATGGTCTCAAACAAGCTTCGCGAGCCTGGTATACAAAATTCGATCTTTTTCTCACCTCTAAAGGATTCATCTCTTTCTCTTTAGACCCCAACTTATACATAAAACACCAAGGTAGCAGCTGTGTGATTCTTGCTCTTTATGTGGATGATACCATCTTTGTTTCCAGTGATTTGAGATTTCTTCAGCAAGTGAAAACGTTATTGTCTTCTGCATTTGATATGGTGGATCTTGGAGAGATTCACTCGTGTCTTGGCATTCATGTACAACAAAATCGTTCAAAAGGTATTTTATTCCTTCGACAGTCAAAGTTTATTACAGATATTATTCAAAAATTTGGTATGAAATCCGCACATTCGGCCAACACACCTTGTCTTGTGAGCTCTACAAAGAACAGTTGTAAAAATGGCAATCAACTTGTCACGAATCAACCTTATGCTAACTTGATTGGATGTCTTCAGTTTTTTGGCATGAATACTCGTCGTGATATTCTGCTTGTTGCTAATTATCTTGGAAAACATCTTGCACGTCCTTCTCTTAAGCGTTGGTCTGCAACAAAGCATGTATTGAAATACTTGAAAGGAACTACAAATTTTGGTTTGGTTTATTGTCGACAACTCACATCGGATTCCATGCATTCTCTTTCTCGTTTGGGTTACATAGATGTAGACTAGGCAAGATCACATTTATCTATGCGATCCACTAGTGGAAATTGATTCTTTATAAATGGTTGTCTTGTTTCTTGGACCACAACGCTGTGTTGCAGTTTCTACAAATAAGTTAGAACATGTCACGGCATCACTTGCAGCTCGTGAGTTGATCTGGCTTTGATAAATGCTGGTTGATATTGTTCACTCTCCTCTTTCTAGCACACCCTTGCGGTGTGACAACCAAAGTGCTGTTAGTCTTGCAAAAGACTACGTTCAACATTATAAGTCAAAGCACATTGTTGTCCATTATCATTATGTCAGGTATGAAGTACGCAAAGGAACCATTATGGTTGAACACTGCCGAAGTGACCAGATGATTGCAGACATTCTTACCAAAGGCCTCAACGAGTCACGTTTCATCCTCTTGCACTCGGAGCTTGGAGTTGTTTTGGCCTCACTCTTTCTAGATTAGATTCTCTGCTATTGTGGTAGCTTTGTACATATGACATTGTAATCCTTTAGGTACCATGCACTATGCACACTTCGCATTTGCACATTGTGATCTCTGAGTCACTTGTATATTTGTACATAGATACACAACTCACTTCCACATCATCATCGCTTGTTCATATTTTCACTTTGTATAGGGGCTTGGGTTTTTCCCTTGAACTCCCAAGGGTTTTTTCATCCAAAGCTATAGACCTTTGTTTGAGGGGGGGTGTTGGAGCTATATACGGCTCACTCTACTCAACTTGGTCTCACCTATATATTTTTATCTTGTCCTCAATATGAATCAGTCTTTGGGAGCGTACATGGTGTGTCTCTTGTCTCGTCTCTCTCTCTCTCTCTCTTTCTCTCTACATCTCAACAAGAGAGAGAGAGAGGGGGAGAGGGGGAGATATATAGAGAGAGTGTGTAACGTTTAATGGCCTAGTAACTTGTGTGTGGTGAAAAATAGCATAAACATAGTGAGCAATTTGCTAGATTAGATTCATAATGAGCATAGCAAGAGTGCTTGGATAGAGAGAGCAACAAAAAGCATAACACCTAGCTAGATAGGCATGAACAATACTTCAAAAGAGAGAGAAATTAAGCTATTGGCAATAGTTGAGGACCTGATTTATATGGAGCTGGTCCTCCCTCCAAAAGGCTTTGTATTATAGGTTTCCCCCATCAAGGGACACATTTTACAATACAATTCTCTGTGTTCCTTCAATAAGTAGCTAGTGCAATGAATATGAAGCTTCAAGCACTAAGCAAACACTTATAAAACACAACATCAATTCCTTCACGGTCTCAGACCCAAGACCTCACACACCTTCAAATATGGTGAGAGCTAGCTGGTATGAGAGTAGATTGAGAGGAAGAAGGAGTAGTCTTACAAGAAAGAAGTATATCTCCTCACATAATCACTCATAATATCTTAGCATGGCTTAGAAATTAGCATGGTAGAGGAGATGAGCATGCATTGAAACTTGGCTCTTTTTTTCATTTGCACCACAAAGCCAAGAGTTGTTGGTGTAGGCCTCCCTTATCCAAGCTGGGAGTAGATGATGAGCTTTCAATTAAAGCTTGAGAAGGAGAGAGAGAGTATTCTTGCTTCACACATGAGATTGTGTGAGAGTGTGTGTGTTAATGCCTTGCCAAAATCAGTCTCCTCTCTCTCTTGGTCAACCCCTCTTGCAAAATACTCATGCAGACACCCCATTGGAACCTTCAAATCTTAGCCAATGAAAATTGAGAAGCATAAGTGATAGCTTTGTGACATGTGTCCCTCTTTCCCCTTTTGTGAGAGATTTAGGTAATTATATAAATCAATTAATCTCTCATTGGACCCCTTTGTCTTTTGACCAATAGGAATCAGACAAGCCATTGAGTTGTTGAATGCTCATTGGACCCCTTGGGAGACTGGCCAATAGTCTTCTAGAGAACTTAATTCTTATTGGTTCTTTTATTAATAAGTGTTTTAAAATGAATTGAACTAGATTTACTCTAGCATAATTCTCATTGGTCCACCTCTATGGCCATCCAATAGGATTTGAGTGTACCTTGTGGGAAACTGGGCTAGGGAGCTGACATGTGTCCCCTATTCCCTTTGTGTAAAGGGAGCCCGTGAGTGTGAGCGTGTGTTTCTCTCTCATCCCTTACTTACAGTGCTCATTCCCTCCTATGTAGGAGTCTTGAAGACTTTTGTGTACACTCACAAAGCATCCAATTTCCCTAAGATTTGACCATTGGACACAACCTTAGCATTTTGGAACCTTAGCATTTTGGAAGTCTTAATGGGCTGAACCCTAACTTCTTTGGAGCCCATTGTTACACATTGCTCTTTTGCAGATGGCCCTCCCTTTGGATCCCTACTGTGACTGTCACGAGAACCTAATAATAGAGATAGACAGCAAAACAGAGGAAGAAATCTTTGTATTGATAGTGTTTGATACAACAGAGGAGCAATTGAATATATATATGGGCGCACTCCGTTGTACGGAGCTCAAACCTCCCGACCACCCCCGAGCTTCAATTCGCTTGCATGCAGCGTCTCACTCGCACTCGCACTCGCAGAAGAGAGAATGGTGAATCCCCCCCAAAACGCACCACCCGTCCTTCTATTCTCCTCCAAAAGCCTGCGACCTCTTAAAATAGCCGCTTTTCTATTTTTGGCGCTCGGTGGACTCGACTTGCGCGCCAATATACCTGCGAGAACAAGGTAAAAAAAACGTGATCGCGAAGCGATCCGTAGAGAAGAAAACAATCCACACATCCTTCTACACAGTGGACTAACTTTAAAATGACAAAAACTTCCTAGAAAACAAAATTTATTACTAAAACACCTCGAAATCAAGTCTTGTTACAGTGACCAAGTTGCTAGCCTTACCAATAATCTAGCCTTTTCTCCCGTGGTACTTCCCCATATTAAATGATTAGTTTAACATGAGAAAATCATTTAGGAGAATTAGATATTAGTCATTACGAGAGAGAGAGAGAGAGAGAGAGAGAGAGAGAGAGAGAAAGAGAGAGAGAGACAAGGAAAAAGAGATAGAGAGATAGAAAGAGAGAGAAATAGGGGGGAGAGAGAGAGAGAGATAGTTCTATTATTGTCCTTGGAGGTCAAATATGACCTATGGGACCAAATGAGCATGTCACGTGGTGTGAGTGAAGGTCATGAGTGACTCTTGATGCTCAAAAAAATATGAAATGAGCATCGCAATAGAGAGTCCACATCGTGGTTGGGAGAGGAAGGTATGAAGGCAGAGCTCATGACTGAATATATGGGGAGACCTAATGTGGTCAAAAGTTGAGCACTCAAGTAGTGTGTGGTACTCTCTCTCTCGCACTTGAGGAGGGCATAAGGTGCAAAGTCGATGAGACTCCTCACCAGTGCCCCAACGTCCTGTCTCGCAGCGTAGAGAATGTGAGGTAAGACAAATGGAGGCAATGGTGCGGATTGCACTCAATGGGATGGGCTCAAGGATGTAGGGATGGGTTTGGTTACCGCGTTCGGAGAAGAAGAGAGATTTGTAGTTTGGGCCAATGTGTGTGGTGTAATGGCTGAAGCAAGAACCTCCGAATTTCTCCCAAGCCATGATACATTGGCGTTGTAAGAAGGTCTCATTAACTTGGGAGTCCATCGGACGCATCCTTGACCAAGTGACATGCATCCCATCTTCCAAACCATTTCTTGATTTCAAGCATCCACCCCGAACTTTGGACCTTTTGACTTGCTTCATATGCGATTCTAGGAAGTCGATACAAAGGGCTATGTTGTGTCTTAAGCATGTACTTCACAACCCTTTGCATGCCCAAGACCTCGATGGAAAGCAATCCGAACTCAAGAAGTAAGAGCATGTAGGGTGTTTGTGTCTTGATTTGGAGAAAGTTGATGATAAAACGCTTTTGGACTTTCTCAAACTCTTTACAAGTAGACTTCCCGATGCTACCACCCCACACCTCCACTCCATAAAGAAGCACCGGTGTCACCAATGTGTCAAAGAGGTACTTTTTGAGAGCCCAACACTTGATCTCTCCAGCATTACACATGCTCTCAAATGCATAATAATCCCTCTTTCCTGCTTGCAAGTGACGCATTGCGCAATCCTTCCATCTATGATTGGATGGAGCCTCAAGGCCAAGGTGCTTGAAGCTATCTACCACTTCAAGTTGCTGATTGTTGTATACAATGCATGGATTTTCATCATTGAGGGTCTTTACAAGCATAACCTTGGTTTTGGATCCATTCACGATCATCCCGCTATGTAGGCAAAAGCATGCCAAGACACTCATAAGCTTTTGTGCATCTTCTAAGGTATGTGCCAAGAGCACTACATCATCGGCATAAAGCAAAAGCATGATCACCACATTTCCGATATTAACCTCTTCAATGCCTTCTTGTTGCATAAAATCAAGAACCATGCATTCTAATTCATCAATGAGTAGCCCAAAGAGGGTTGGGGAAAGTGGGCATCCTTGTTTGACACCAATGGTGCTTGCAAAAAATTATGAAATTCCGTCTCCCATACGTAGTCGACATATCACTTTTTGGTAGATGTGAAAGACTGCATGCATAAATTCTCTCGGCACTTGAAGGCTTTGCATACGTCTCCAAATATTTCCTCACGGTACCATGTCAAAAGCTTTTTTGAAATCCTTCCTTTCAATCTCCATAAGAACACGAAGAGTGACAAGGTGATCAATAGTGCTATGATGCTTTCAATAACCTGCTTGGCCTAGAGTACGTTTGTCATTCTTTTCAGCCCATTCACTTATCTTCATCTCCATGATACATCCAAATAACTTTGCCATCAAAGAACCAACCATTATAGTGCGATAGTTGTTCACATTGTTTACATCTCCTCCTTTGTACAAAGGGTTTGATCCAATTTTCACTCCAATCATGAGGCATGCCATGATGAAGTGCAAGGTTAAACATATCGCATATCCGATATTGTGTTTTCTTGCTTGTCCATTTAATCATTTCAGCCTTGACACCTTCAAGGTCCCCTGCCTTGCGGGTAGCAAGTTTGTCAAGTACGCAACATACATCGTCAATGGTAAAGAAGGGAGGCATAAACAGAAGGGAGCTACAACACTCCATCTTATCAACATGGGGTTGCTCATAGAGGTTCTTTCAATGCATATACATATCCTCAAGAGTCAAGTCACCAAAGCTCTCAACACGCTTGCCTTTAAAATTTTGCCAAAACTTGCCACATGCATGTGGTTTCTCTTGCGCTAAAAGAAGTTGTTTTTTGACTTCCCATCTTCTCTTCTTTTTTTGAACAAGTACTTTGTATGTGTGTGAATGTTCCAAGTAACTTTCCTTGTCTTTGCTTGCATCCAACCTTAGCAAGTGTTTTCGGGCTTGACTACATTCCATGTCGAACCATTTCTTCTTGGTGCTACCCTTCTTAGATCTTCTGCAAGATATGTGTTTCACCAAAAAGAACTCCCTCACACAAGAGAAAATTACTTCTTTGAAAAATTTCCACTTGCATTCTAATGTTGGGCTCTCTTCATGCTCTGTCATGCTTAACATTTGGTCCACCATATCAACATATATAAGTGCTCATTTGAAGTCTAGACGTAGGTACAAATGATTCACATCATGATTAGAGGCTACATGCTTGGGTCTTTTATTACACTTGAGTTCAATATATAGCATCCTATGATCCGATTCCGGATTCCATTCACCAAGTGTAAAGCTTTGTATGCATTCTTGAGTGGCTCCCAAAAACAACATATAGTCGATCACACTATAACCATTGTGCTTTGTACATGTAAAGTCATTGGTGCTTGCCATAAAGATACACCATTTGCAATGAGCGTTCCGGTACTATTGCACATATGTAGAAGTGACTTTCCATAGTGATCCAATTATTTTGCATCATTAGAACTTCGATTATACATGTATGAGTCATCCATTCTTCTTGAAACATGCAGCATGTCAACTTGTTGTGTATCGTGTTGTAACGTATTTGTGCGAGCATTCGTGTCTCCAAAGACAATGACTTCACCTTGTTTCTTGTAATGAGCAATGTCTTCCTCTAGTTCAACAAAGGGCCGATCTCTATCCATATCCAAGCAAGTATAAAAGTGGAGTCATAGTGAGGAATAGCAACCAACCACAAACATGACTTGACCATTGGGTGGGATGATTTTCAGCTATACTTATCTTCTTTGACAATGGAAACATCTTTCAAACCCTTTTTGATCATACATGCTACGCTTCCTTGGCCTCTACGTTGCTTTCCATTTCTGGTCCACATCAAAGAATGCACATCATATTTGTCAAATCCAAGAATTCATTGCGCATCATGCTCCCATGTTTTGACAAGAAGTCTCACATTGAAGTCATTGGTAAGCTCATCAATGCCAACTCCCACATTCCATGGATAGCCGTTACAATTCCAAAAGCTTATTCGCAAGCATGAGTTGGTTTCATATATCATGTGTCCCTATTTGTTGGGTGGACTTGCATCCTCCTCAAGTGAATTTTCTTCTTGAGATGACACCTTGACCTTCTTGGTTCTTTCCTTATATGCTTTGCGACATACGTTTTGTTGCATAAGAGTGTGATCCTCATATACATTACAACCCGTTCCTTTGAGATAGATCCAAGTATTGTCAAGGATGATATTTCTCTTTACCTCATTAGCCATGGTACATACAATAGGTCTTTATCCCGAGCGAGGGACTCCTTGTTTTCCAACTCGATGTGCATCATAAGCCATGATTACAGACATGCCAAAGTGTGTAGCAAAAAACTCTTCAATAGCAACCGCAAGAGATTGGGGTGTTTCCATGCTTTCCTCCTTGATTCCACGAATGACGATGTTCGTTGAGCGTTTTTTCCGTTCTTGCAATTCTTGAGTGTCCACATTCTCTACATTCTTTGCTTGGACAACCGCTTGCATGATAGGAGACGTGGAAACCACATTATCCTTACATATATCAGCCCATGATTTGGATGCATTTCTCATATCACATACATCATGTCGTATTGTGTCTATCATTTCCTCTTTCAATACGTGATCACTCTCAACTTTGCTCAAGCGCTCTTTCATTACATTCATGTCCACAAGAGAGCGCTTATATTCTTGAACTTCATTCTCAAGATGCAGTAAGAGTTTTTGTTGCCGACTTGAAGGCAATGTCGGACAAAACTCGCAAGGATGGAAAATCCACACTCGCAATGGAGAATGATGCAAAATCTCCAAGGAATTTGGATGCTAATCCAATCACATCGCCTGCAACAACGGAAGCAATGATCATGGCTTACTTGATCTCATTACAAGAAACCGTCAACAAGCAAGATGAAGAGTTGTGCACACTTGCAATGGAGAATGGTACTTTAAGAGTTCTTGTTGTGGAGAGAGAGAGAGAGAGAGAGAGAGAGAGAGGGAGAGAGAGAAAGAGAGAGAGAGAGAGAGAGAGAGAGAGAGAGGGGGGGGGAAAGAGGGAGAGAGAGAGAGATATAGAGAGAGGGAAAGAGGGAGAGATATATCCGTGGGGAGAAAGAGATAGATAGAGAGAGGAAGATAAAGAAACGGGAAGATAAAGAGCGATGATTGTAGGCAAAGCAACCATTTTGTGGTGTGTGTAGTGCGGGTATGCTTCTGCTTCTGTAAAGTGCTATGAAAAAAACCTTCTTTTCGTGAAGCTGATGGAATTCAAAAATTGCCTTCTACTCTCTTCTCCTTAGTTTCTCTATCTTTCTCTCTCTCTTTCTTCCTATCTCTTTCTCCCCACGGAATAAGCATTAGGTTGGACAACTTTCAACGGTACCGTACCTCAAAATGGAAGCAACATGCAATGTGCAAAGTAATCCCTCAAACAATTAGGAGCTTATGTAAAGAGATGATGCGCAAGAAGCAGAATAAAGAAACTCTTTTTCATAGCACTCTACAGAAGCAAGATCACTCTCGCACTGCGCACAACACAAAACGATGGCTATATTTACAACCATAACTCTTTATCTCTACTTAAAACGATGGCTACATTACATAATTGTATTTATATTTGTGTGTACATATATATTTGTAATGCATCTATGTAAGCACTAAGTACGGGAGCATAGCACCCAAAGGTTAGAGGCTTCCTCTTGGGTATAATCCTTTTTTAATCATGGTGTTGTGGTCATTGATTCACTCATGCATGGATTACCGCATCGTACATTTGGTTTTACCATGGTTGAGACTGTGATGACATCTAAAGAGGTGCCACTTGACCTTTGGCACTACTAGCCTCTACTGAGGTCTACTAGTATGTATATGTATCTACATACTTCTGTGCTAATTACTTGTGTACGTATTTGTTACCATATAAATGTGGTAGTGATGTGACCGCTGGGGCATTTTTTCCCTCTTTAAGAGGTTTTCCCCCCGAGCATTGTATATACGCCCATCACTCTAGGGCTATCTATCTTTCCATTGCATACTAAGTAACACACTCTCTATTGTGTGCCTGGAGATTCCTTCCTCTTCTCCAAGCTGTGTGCGTTTCTGTTCAACCCTAATTCCAACAATTAGTATCAAAGCAGGTTGTGTCCTCCTGGGCTTAGTCACCAACTTCTCTAGCACACGCTTGCTCACTTTCTCCGATTTCAGTGAGCTTTGGCAAGCGTTCGCATGTCGATAAAAAATTTACGATGCAAAGTTAAAGCCTAACAAGACCCAAGAGGATCGGTGGTTAACGTACCCTCATCCGGGCTATGAAAAGGAGAGGCTAAAGATGTGAAAGGAGCCCACCCAAGCCGCTCAAGTGCTTATGGAACCACCAGTCGCGACTACTCTAAAAACTCAGATATTGAAAAAATTCAAGAGTTAAGAGGGGCGAGGAATTGAAAAGGAAGACCAACCAGATTTTGTAAATGATACACCATTGGATACGAGGGTGGCAACCAATACAGTAGATGGAATGTACTCGCCAGCACCACTGCCAATTCTGAAAGTAGAAGAACAATGGCCTCAGGAGCTATGGGAACAGATGATGAATAGAAAAGATGAAAGTGCTACACTTTTGTGAGCTCCTATCAGAGAGATTCACTTGGAGCATAAGCTCTATCCAAATGACATCCGATCATTGTATGGTGGGGCAGGTACAACAATATTAGAAGACAATAAACTCCAATCATTGAAGACTTTACCTTCATTTATTGGTAACCATGAAACTCGATTGGAGGTGAAGAAAGTACCGTTTCAATGGAAAATCAATCCTAAGATTATGGATACCAAAACACTTCATGAGTTGATGTCATCCCCTATCCGTTGTATACTAACTTTGTCAGAGTTACTGCAAATTAGACCGCATCTTTGGGAGGAGGTCGATTTTTTTTTGGAAAAAATAGGGCTGATAATTTTGTCACCCAAGGCTGCTCCAAAAACACTGCAAACACAACCCTTGAAACACACTAAACATGAGCCGGTACCAGTGAACGGCTGGGGATTATTGGTGAAGGTGAAGAAGGGAATACTACCCTGCGAGTGGAGTACAAAGAGGTTAAATCAATAGCAATATGGGATAGTGGGGCTAGAATAGCCATAGCTACCAAAGCAATGTGGGAATTATGGGGGAAACTTGCTCTCTGAAAGACTAGAATGAAACTTCAATTAGCATATGGGTATCTGAAAAGACCAATTGGCATCCTAGGGTAGATTGTGGTAACCTCTTGCGGAATTGCATATGAACACATGTTCGCTATTATGAATTTCGACGAGAACAGCAATTTCGACATCATATTGGTAGACCATTCATGCGTCAGCTCAAAATGGTACAAGATTGGGGTTACAACTATATCTATTTAAGGAACAAGGATGTCACCACAAAAATTAGTGTCACAGATCATAGCTATAGAGATGTAGAACGAACCCAAGGAGAAGACCTGAACTCCACAAGTAACCAGGAAGGGGGAATACCGGCTTGGTTGCAGAATAAAGCTCACAGCTATTTAGATAGGAGAAGCTTCCGAAGGTGGAAGTTTAAAAAGGGAAGATTTCATTCTTGATAGGACTACACAAGATGAGGCATATATACCAGAGCCTTTTCTAGAAGAGATGTTCGAACATTTTGGATGGCAACAGATACTAGCCACTCTTGATGTTTGTGTAAATGAAGAGACCCTCACAAAATTTTGCAATGAGGAAGGATATGATATCATTCCATTCCAGATGATGGGTGTCAGTCTAGATATGAAATTAGGATGGGAAGTCTCTGACGAGGAGGGGGTTGTCGAGTGCCAACACATAGTCGATGAAATCTTAGTAAGAGACCTTGACTAAACGGACGAAGAATATTTTCAAGACTCGACTGACAAGGTGTTAGAGGACAATGCAGACGACGAGTTGTCTAGTAGCTCAAGTCAGAACACCAAACAGAAGGATTGACGGGTAATCTACTATGATTTTCCAAACCAAAATCCTCGAAGACAGCGCAAATATGGAGATAAACATAGAAACAACCGAAACAAGACTCAGTACCTCTGTTAACCGACAAAACACAGTACTTAAGGTTAGTAGAAGCAACTGATTACCTCAAAGACGGGATATCAAAGAGGTATATGAAACTTGACTCAACCAAACAAAAACGAAAAAGAAGAACGCACGAAAACCAAAAAAAGAGAGAGCAAGCTCAAAAAATTGATGAAGTTGTCCAAAATGGACTGCAAAATCAAATACAATGAACTGAAAAGAGCTTTGACGGAAGTTTGGACAATAGAAATGAAAACTGACGAGGAATCAAACTATGATAAAGTCATTGCACCTTCCCACGATAAAAGTATACTATGCAAGATAGAAAAATTGTGGTTTAGAAACCCAAATGAGATCCCAAAGAGCCAAGAACTTCATATGATGGGCCTGAAAAAGCCAAATGTATCAACTTAACAGAACGAGATGAGGAGCCTAAACTGGCATACATCACCATGGACCTCACTGAAGAAGAAGAGCAACTTCTAGTCGATACGCTCAGACAATACAAAGATTTCTTTGCATGGTCATACAAATATCTAAAGGGGATAGATCTTGAGATCTGTCAGCACACGATATGTTATGGAATTGATATTTTATTATTTATTGTAGGTGACAGGTGGAAAAGGCTGGAAAAGGCTTGATCGAGCTAGGCTATTGCAAAAGGATATTATATTTTATGTATATTTGATTATTCAAGTGCTCTTTATGAGCTTTGGTCATTTATGAGCAGCCGGTCAGTTTATACTCAATTTGACCATTGAAGAAATCTATAAATGAAATACGTGTAAGAGGGAAATGGTCACTCTTGCACGGGGGGAGATTGCACCCAGCTCCTATGTTATTTTTCTCTCCTCTTCTCCTTCTCTCTCGCCATTCCGGCATAGCACTCCGCTCTAGGAGGTGCGCCTACACGTACGCTGCTGCGCTGTCTTGCTCTTGCTCTCTCTTGCTCTCTCTCTCTCTCTCTCTCTCTCTCTCTCTCTCTCCAATTACATCTTTGATTCTCTGCTACAAGATCTGTAAGGTATGTCGATTAGTCTATCTTATGGTTTGCAGTGTGCTATTTCGGGTATTATGCATGGTAGCCATGCTTCCGGCTCTAGCGGTAGTAGCAGAGCACAAGGATATGCTCTTGGTAACAATTATCAATCACACAAATATCCAAAAGCTAGCAATTGAGCAAGGATCTATACGACTATGTACCAAAGCTAAGTGCACTTACATTATTTTTTGTTATTTTTTTTAAAATTTCTTCTTCTTTCTCGATTTATCAAAATCTTGTCATTTTATTTCTCTTTGATTATACTTATTTATTGTAAATATTTGGATACTTAGCGTTAATATAAGTCAATTTAATTATCAAAAGAATTTGGCTAAGATATATAAATCATGATATTTCATATATTGAATGAAGATCTAAATATTGTTAATATATCATTTAGCACTCAATAAATAATGATATAGCTTGTCGTTTGTTCATGATGCACGAGAGGATAGATGCAATCGAGGATACGAATAATAGAAGGAGAAATCATTTATATCAACGGAGATCTAGCTCCCAAGGAATAGGAAAATTTCTCGATAGACTTCAAAGACCTATCCAACAAGGCTTCGATTTCGAAGGGGCCAAGGCTCGAGATCTACTACAGTAGGGTGTGCTGAATGAGAAGAAGAGTGTTATTTTAGTTGAGGAGGACGAATCTTCAAATCGTGACTTCTCCTTCGAGGACGTTGTCAAAAAAAGAAAAAAAAAAGAGATGGTGAGCCTTTGCTACTATCATCTGATGGTAGTGTTCATTAACTTGCGCAAACTGCAGTCCGTTGTTGTCCGACATGCATCGAACAACAGCGTCGTCAGCAAAATTGCTACAGCTAATAAATTGAGTTAACAATTTTGCCATAGCATCATCGAGAGAGCTTCCACAAAAGACGAAATCTACACTATGGATGACAATAGAGTGGTATGGCCGGACGCCTACGTTGACCTCTCTCTCGCTCTCTGCACCACTCCTTTGTAGATCACAATATAGACGTGCAACCAGAATTTTCCACCCCCCTCACACCCGTCACCCATTGCTCTCTGCCACCACAACTTCTCTCTCTCTCTCTCTCTCTCTCTCTCTCTCTCTCTCTCTCTCTCTCTCTCTCTCTCTCTCTCTCTCTCTCTCTCTTTTTGTCTTCAACTACCCCAGCCACCAACCATCCACTCCCTCACTAAAACTAGTGACTGCAAATCACAGGCACTCGCATCCTCCCAAGGCTCAGCAGTTGAGAAATTGCATGACTTTCTCTCTCTCAATCTCTCACTTTCTCTCTCACTTTGTCTCTCTCTCTCTCTCTCTCTCTCTCTCTCTCTCTCTCTCTCTCTCTCTCTCTCTCTCTCTCTCTCTCTCTCTCTCTCTCTCTCTCTCTCTCTCTCTCTCTCTCTCTCTCTCTCTCTCTCTCTCTCTCTCTCTCTCTCGCGGTGACTGCAGTTCAACTGTTCCTCTTTCTCGTCATCAAACAGCCCCCCTCTTGTCGTCATTGGCGGCCATCACTGATGCCCGCAACCGACTCTTGGTTTGCTTTCGCATGCAGCTGGTGTTGCTCACACCATGCATAACCTGCAGAGCCGACCTTGGCCACATAGACAACTCTCCTCACACTCCTCACATTCAACTTTGCATGCAGCTACTGGCAAACACGTACTCCCCCCTCCTACGACGAGTGGGCAACCAACTCACACACACATGCACCTCGACACGTTCACTTCTGGCGATGTTGATCACGTACGGCTGTAGCTCTCATCCATGAGAAGGTCTCCATGCACTCAACTCCCCTCGTTTCTATACCTGCCTTACACCCACACGCATCGAACAACGAATAGCGGTGAGAAGTGGTGTAGGACAGGGTGTTAGAACGCTCGACAGTGACGCTTGCAGGTTGTTGGCGGTGTCAACAACAGGAAGTGATGACAAGGCAACAAATGGTAGACATTGAGGAAGTTCTTCCGCGACTACTTCCATACTTTGACAAACAATGGTTGTTGCGGGTATCCACAGGACGACGACAATGATCATGATTTCAGTCTGATGATTTTAATCGTTTAGCTCTAGTCTTCTAATTTAATCTTTCGCTTTACTTCATTTCATTTTGTACCCAGACATTGTAGTAGATCTATAAGGATTGTTCGCGGTCTATCTTCCCTCTCCTTATAGCAACAGACATAGAGAAGCTCTTTAGCGACCCGATGTGATAGCTTTTCGGACAACACCTGCTATCGGGCATCCTCGGCCATTCACGATGATGATGTTGCATTTTCTTGTGATGATTTTGGACTTTTAGTTTTAGTCTTTCACTGTAATTCATTTTATTTTTGTACCGAGCTATTGGATTAGATCCACAAGGATCTTCTCACTTTATTTTTGTAGGTAATTTTGGCATTTTAAAGTGTCACAGGAACAGAATAATAGAGATAGATAGAAAAAGGTAGAGAAAGAGATCTTTGTATTGATGAATCTTTGTAGACTTTTGATACAACAGAGGAGCAATGAATATGGGCGCACTCCATTGTACGAAGCTCGAACCTCCCGACCACCCCCGAGCTTCAGTTCGCTTGCATGCAGCATCTCACTCGCACTCACACTCGTAGAAGAAGAGATCGGTAATTAATCCCCAAAACGCACCACCCGTCTTTCTATTCTGATTTTTCCTCCAAAAGCATGCGACCTCTCAAAATAGCCGCTTTTCTATTTTTGGCGTTTGGTCGACTCGACTTGCGCGCCAAGTATACCTGCGAAAATAAGGTAAGAACGTGATTGTGAAGCGATCCGTAAAGGTTAGATTTTTAAAACTTTTTTTTTCCAGCTGTCTTCAACTGAACATAACTCCCAAACGGAGCCGAAACAGCCCAAGTCCGTATCACACAATCTTGTTGCCCTTGTTGCGCTCTTCGACAGCTATGTGACGGAAAATTTCCATAGCCTGCTCTGATTTCCTGAAAATCAACCTGCAAAACAGCATTTTCTACAAAAACGATGCAAAAACAACAAATCCCACTTTTTTCTTAATCTTTGGCCCTCAACGAGCATCAAAACATCAAAATCTCTAAAGACTCAGAGAACGAAAGTTGTTCCTTATAACACAGGCTTCGATCGCTTCATACATCACTTTTTCAAAATCCCACGTTAACACCTTCAAAAATGCTCCATAAAGTGCCTTCCGGATCAAAAATTTTTATTGGACGAAAACAATCCATACATCCTTCTACATAGTGGACTAACTTTAAAATGACCAAAACTTCCTAGAAAAAAAAAATTTATTGCTAAAACACCTCAAAATCAAGTCCTGTTACAATCTCCCCTTTTCAAAATGAACTCTGTCCTCAAGGTTGGAAGGAGGGAAATTCACTTTGTAAAACACTAAGATCGACCAATGATGCATCCTCTACTGGATAGTTCTGCCACTTAACCAAAACTTCCACAATGTCTCTATTTCTCAGATGTTTGACATGCCTATCTAGCACTAAGTCTGGTTCTACTGTCAATGTTCCGTCATCTTTCAACTTAGAGTTGTCCTGTAAAACATGATGCACGTTAGGAACATACTTTTTCAACAAACTCACATGAAATACAGGATGCACTTTGATATGAGAAGGCAATTCCAATTTGTAAGCTAATGAACCAATGCGCTTCAAAATTTTAAATGGCCCAGCAAATCGTGGAGACAATCTCTTATCCTTTCCAAGAATCAAATGAGACTTCTCGAGAATAACCTTTAAGAAAACCATATCACCAGTTTCATACTCCACAACCTGATGTTTCTTGTCATAATACAATTTATGTCTCTTTTGAGCTTCTCTAATATTCCCACTGATTTTGGCCAACTCGTTATCCATTTTCTCAAGCATCTCACGTGACAGTTCTACCTTATTCCTCGAGTTAAGATAATTAATAGGTGTGGGACAGTTATAGCCATACATTGCCTCAAATGAAGTCATCCTAATAGATGAATGATATGAACTGTTGTATGCAAATTCAACCAAAGGCAAATATTCATTCCAATTAGATTAGTTTTCATTGACATACATTCGTAACATATCTTCTAAAATACGATTCACTCTCTCCGTTTTCCCATCTACTTGAGGATGAAAAGCAGTAGACATGCGTAACTGGGTACCTATAGAGTCAAAAGTCGCTCTCCAGAAATGAGAAGCGAACTTAGAATCTCTGTCAGACACTATGCTCTTGGTCATGCCATGCAAACGAAATATCTCTTTCACAAACAAGCGTGCAATGGTCAAATTAAAGCAGTATCAATTATTTTTACAGGAAAGAAGTGAGCTTGTTTTGTGAGTCTATCTACCACCACAAAGATCGAGTCATACCCTCCACGAGTAGTAGGAAGTCTAATGATAAAGTCCATGGATATAGACTCCCACTTCTGTAACGGAATGTCTAAGGGTTGAAGGTCACCAGGCATCCTCTTATGTTCAATTTTTACTTGTTGACATTGAAAGCATTCAGGCACATAATTCTTAACATCCAATTTCATACGCGGCCAAAAGAATGAATTTTTAATCTTTTCATATGTCTTATTCAATCCAGGATGACCAGAAAAAGGTGAATTATGACACTCATGCAGAATTTGACTCTTAAAAGCAGAATTTGCAGGAATACACAAGCGGTCATAATAATACAGATTTCCCTTATACAATTGATATCTGTTCTCATACATCTCACCAATATTCTGATGCAAGAATTTCAAAATAGGCATATAAAAAGAATCATTTTCAACTTCAGCATGTATCTCATCAATCAAATTGGATCGCACAACAGTCAACAAATTACACATGGGCCTACGACTCAATGCATCTGCAACTTTATTTTCTTTTCCACACAAATACTTCAAATCAAAATCATAATCAGCCAGCAGTTCAATCCATCTCCTTTGTCTGTTGTTTAACAATGGCTGAGTGAAAATATACTTCAAACTTTGATGATCAGTACGCAATTCAAATTTGACACCAAGCAAAAGATGACGCCAATGTTTCAATGCATAAACAACAGCAAGCAATTCTAGATCATGTGTTGCATAGTTCAATTCATGTCGTCTTAATTTCCTAGAATTATATGCAACCACTCTTCCTTCTTGTGTCAAAACACAACCTAATTGTTCACCACTAGCGTCACATGACACACTAAATGGTTTGCCCATCTCAAGCACTTTTAAAACACATTTTTTCTCTATTTTAGCCTTCAAGGTCTCAAAAGTAGTCTCACAGGAAGAAGTCCACACAAAACCCTTGTCTTTCTTGGTCAATTTAGTCAAAGGACTTGCTACCTTAGAGAAATCTTTAATGTGTGCTCTCTCATATTGTGCTAGACCCATAAAGCTTCTCACATCCCTTAATGACTTAGGTGCTGGCCACTCCACAATAGTCTTAACTTTGTCAAGATCAATGTGAATCCCCTCTTTAGAAATCACTCTTCCCAAATACACAATCTGATGCTTTGCAAAAGAACACTTACTTGCTTTGGCATGCAATTTATGTTCACGCAAAACCTCAAATGTTTTCTTTAAGTGCAATGCATGATCTTCTTCATTCTTAGAATACACAAAAATATCATCCAAGAATACCAGAATGAAGTCATCAAGATACGGGTGAAAAATATTATTCATTAAGCACATGAAAGTTGTTGGTGCATTAGTCAAACCAAAAGCAAGAACTGTAAATTCATAATGCCCATAACGTGTACGAAAAGTAGTCTTTGGAATGTCCTCGGCCTTGATGCGGATTTGATGGTAGCCAGAACGAAGGTCGACCTTTGAAAATATTGTGGCACCACTCAAATGGCTAAGCAATTCATCTATGTGAGGAAGAGGATATTTGTTCTTAATGGTCTGTTTGTTTAATCCCCTGTAGTCAATGCATAACCTATATGTACCATCCTTTTTCTTTTGGAACAACACAGGACTACCCCAAGGAGATACACTAGGTCTAATGAAACCCTTTTTCAAAAGATCATGAAGTTGTATCTTGAGCTATTTAAGCTCATCAATATTGAACCTGTATGGATCCCTTGAATAAGGTGTTGCTCCTGGATTTAGATCTATGGCGTGGTCTACCGCTCTAGGCGGAGGCATACCAAGAAGTTCATCCTGGAACACATCCTTAAATTCATGTAAGAGATCCTTCTGGATTTGTTTCCTTCTGTTTATTCCCATATTCTTCTTTAATCTCATTAGCAAACACAAGAAATGTCTCACACCCTTGTCTCACCCCTCTCAAAAGTTTTATGGCAGAAATCAGAAGTGATTTAGTATTTCTCTCCTCAGCTTTAATCACATGACCATCTCTGTTTTTAAAAACCAATTCACCCCTCTCACAATCAATCAATGCATGATTCGCAGCGAACCAATCCATTCCCAGAATTACATCCTGTTCACCCATGCCAATAAGATAAAATTCTCCCGAATGTTTCTCTTTGTTCAACAAAAAAGGTAAGTTTTGAATATGACCCTGTGTATAATGTTTCTTCCCATTGGCCAATTCTACAGGTCTCCTAACGTGGGAATCAGAATTCAATTTCAAGGTCTGCGCAAGCTTGTTAGACATAAAACAATGCGTACTACCCGAATCAATGAGAAAATTCACAATTTTAGTTCCTATCTTACCCCGAATTCTTATAACAGATGCCCTTAAATGATGAACAGACGTTGTCATACATTTCATAGGAATTTCAGAGCACTTACCTTCCTCGCTCGCTTCCTCAATCGTGGTGTCGATCGCATTCATATTGGCTTCCATTCATGCAAGAACCGCCTGATCGATCTCCTTATTTGGACATTCAAACGTCTTGTGACCTTGCTCACCGCAACAGAAACATAAACCAAATTTACTTGCTCGTTCTAGAAAAGCAGGATCATGTTGCCACCGCAGCAGTTGTTGTCTTCTTTGATTCTGATTTGCATCATTCTGACCCAAATTTTGATAGCGGTTGTTTACAACATTCTGATTTGTACTCTGATTTCGATTGAAATTCTTATTCTGATTTGAAAAATTATTAGGTTGTCTTATCTGATTATTTTTAAAATTCCTTCGGGAAAATTCAGTGTTTGTCTGAAAAGGCCTATTCTGTGTTCTATGCCTAGTAGATATAATTCTGCTTGGAGTAGGGTTGCGGCTCTCATACTTCACCTTCTTCTCATAATTTTCGGCCTTCGCAATAGCATCCAGAAAATCGGTAGCCCCCGCACCCTTGACTTGATAATACAGATCTTTACACAGTCCTAGATAAATTTGTTTGTTAACGCCTCTCCTTCTACTTCAGGTGCATACTTGTGAAGTCGCATAAACTTCTCCTTATATTCATGTATAGTAAGACTTGGCTAGTTCTCAGGTTGCTGCTGAAACTTGTAAAACTCCATCTTTTTATCCATTTCATAGTGTGGAGAATAGTACCTTTTATATGCTTGCGTTTTAAATTCCTCCCAAGTGATTGGAGTAACCTTTGTTTGTTGTTTAAGGTATGCTTTCCACCAAATCTTTGTGGTTTGTCAAAGATGAACAACTGCAACCTTTGCTTTTGCTTCTTCAGAGAAATTCGTCAATGCAAAATAATCTTCTAACTCTTCAATCCATGCTTCAAGATCTTCGCTAGTTTTCTCGATGCCATTAAACTCGTTAATCTTTGCCTTCTTGAAGACTTGCTGCAAAGCTGCCCTTTCAGAATCTTCATCTGCATCTTCTTCATCCCGTCTCCTTCTTCGTCCCGTCTCCTTCTTCGTCCTCTACTTTCATTAGTTTCCGCTTCGCCGTCATCCCATTCTCTTTCGTGTTGACGACCTCGACGTCCATCACCACCGTTCCCACCATCACCGTTTCCATCATCACCACCATCACCACCGCCAGGTGCCCTAGCACCGACACGTTGATTATTGTTTACTGGTGGAATAGCATGGTTTCCGTCTTCCTGTCCGCCATTAAGTTCCACATAGATATCAGGGTCTTGTGCTGCCTTGCCCCGCAGAGCCTCAGCACGCTCCCAATTTGAAATTTCCAGATCTTCTCGTAGTCGCCGAATCAGGTCTTCTTGCTCCTTTATCTTCTTCTCGTATCCGTCCATGTCCAGAATCAATCGCTTGCTCTGATACCAATTGTCACAAGAACATGATAATAGAGATAGACAACAAAAGGTAGAGAAATAGATCTTTGTATTGATGAATCTTTGCAGACTTTTGATACAACAGAGGAGCAATTGAATATGGGCGCACTCCGTTGTACGGAGCTTGAACCTCCCGACCACCCCCGAGCTTCAGTTCCCTTGCATGCAGCGTCTCACTCCCACTCGCACTCGCACTCGCACTCACACTCCCACTCGCAGAAGAAGAGATCGGTGATTAATCCCCAAAACGCACCACCCGTCTTTCTATTCTGATTTTTCCTCCAAAAGCATGCGACCTCTCAAAATTGCCGCTTTTCTATTTTTGGCGTTTGGTCGACTCGACTTGCGCGCCAAGTATACCTACGAAAATAAGGTAAGAACGTGATCGCAAAGCGATCCGTAAAGGTTAGATTTTTAAAACTTTTTCTTTCAGTTCTCTTCAACTGAGCATAACTCCCAAGCGGAGCCGAAACAGCGCAAGTCCGTCTCACACAATCTTGTTGCCCTTGTTGCGCTCTTTCACGACTATGTGATGGAAAATTTCCACATCCTGCTCTGATTTGCTCAAAATGAATCTGCAAAACAACATTTTCTACAAAAACGATGCAAAAACAGCAAATCCTACTTTTTTCTTAATCTTTGGCCTTTAACGAGCATCAAAACATCAAAATCTCTTAAGACTCAAAGAACCAAAGTTGTTCCTTATAACACAGGCTTCGATCGCTTCATACATCACTTTTTCAAAATCCCACGTTAACACCTTCAAAAATGCTCCAGAAAGTGCCTTCCGGATCAAAAAATTTTATTGGACGAAAACAATCCATACATCCTTCTACACAGTGGACTAACTTTAAAATGACCAAAACATCCTAGAAAAACAAAATTTATTGCTAAAACACCTCAAAATCAAGTCCTGTTACATAAAGACAAATACTATAACATTTCATTTCATTTCACTCTCTTCAGAATCCCCCACCACCCCCTCTATTGTTAGGTTCTGATAATTGACGTCAATTATGTTATATTTTTCACAATTATGCAATGTATAAAAATACCCAATTGCATTAACAAATATATATATATATATATATATATATATAATAAAAATAAATAATAATAGCACATTAGAGAACACACATCTACCTGGTACTTGAACAATGCAACAGACCGAGCTCATATATAATTTGGACATCAGTGTCCTACCCTAACCGCCCTCAGAATTGTAGCTTCTCCCGAGTAACTTTGCTCATTTTAGTTAAACATGGTCTCACTGAGTTGAAAGCTGTTTTCTTATTGGAACTTTCAACCAAAACTAAGTGCTTCAAAATTGCCTGAGCACAAGTTGTCCCGCAACTACTCATACACTCGATCAATTCTTGGTATTAAAACGTTCATAATTGTGTTCTATGTTTATTTAGCATTCTTTTTAAATGAAACTACCTAAATTTTAAATTACACAAACTCTTTGTGCATTATAATTTTACTTTTAATGCCAATGGTAAACAGATATATCACACATTCATGTCGACTTCTCACTGTTAACATGGCATGTCCCCTCTCTATCTATCACTATGATTGTTCCCATTTTGTACAAATTCTCTCCCGAATTATCAGCTTTAAAATTAATAGACTCCAGATATTTAGGCTTTTGCCCATGTAAATCCAGTGTATGATTAGATTGTTGTTAAATTTAACACAATTTTGTTTAGTGCTTTGTGTTTAGAAAAGTTTTGCAGATAAATCTAAATACAATGTTCTAATATCACGCCCCAGGTATGACATTGCTTAATGCATTTTGATAATACCTCTCTTGAAACATCGTTACAATTCTCCCTGATAAGTACAATCTGATCTCTATGTATCTTTAGACCTATAACTAACATTATCTAATTCACCACAAGTCCTTATCCCGTCTCTTCTCTTATCTTGGCCCCTCTAAATTCCCCCACTCTTCACCACATCTCCTTATGTTAAAATCCTCTAGTTTAATAGTGGTATGATAAGTTAAATTTGATTGCTTTTAAGTGAGTCTTTTTTTAGATTCTCATACCCCTATAAATACCCAAGCACCTGTAGTAGGCAACAATTTTTTCCCAGATGCTTTAAGACTTCCTAACTTGTTTACATTATGTTGCAACATCCATTGTTTCTAATGTCATAGCTTCTATTTTCTTTGATTGGACTCTTTTTTGAGATGACTTCTCATACCACTACTTACATGAGCTTAGTTGGTGTGCAATGATCAATAAGATTTGATACATGCTTCCACGTTCCACTCTATTCCAATTTCATATCAAACAGGTCTTTATTTTTCACTTTTATGCGTAGCCTAGTCCATTGGTCACGGACACACAGATTCACCGATTTAGGCAGTGTGTAGATACTCATCTTGGTGCAGATTTTCCGATTTAGGCAGCACATTTGTCACGTGACACGGGAGAGTGAAATACATTGATAATAAACAAAGAATATACAGAGTACGTAGAGTAAAAAAATGGAAATAAAGAGTCTGTATGGATACAAAGTAATCATTACAAGAAGAGCATAGCTTGTGTCATAACCTCCCGACCACCCCCGAGCTATCTCAATCACACTCTCACCCTCAATCTTGTGCACAATCTCAATCTCAATCACACCCTCACTCTCAATCTCAATCACAATCACACTCTCAATCTCAATCTTGATCCCTTGATGGCAACAACGATCATAATTGAAATCGCAACACGATCACAATCTCAATATAATGACACCCTGCATCGTCTACAAAATAGCCAAAAGAACATACTCGTGCAACCAAATCAACATGGTAATCAAATTCAAAACATCATTTTGTACCATTATAAAAGATTATAATCACTTCTTGATTGGATCAAACAAAAGATATATTACCTGTGTATATCTGTTTGTAAGCGAACATGTTTGCTACTTGTAGGTTACCCTGTTGCTGCTGGCAATTTGCTTCTATCATAACTTGGTTAAAAAAACTCAGAACATAGACTTCCAAGTACTCAAAACGACGGGAACAGGTCTGTTCTACAAAGCAACATGGACAGAATTACGAAAAATGTCTTTCTTTGGCTGAAAACTCTACTTTTAGGTCGCGACTCCTAAAAACACTATTTTTGGGTCTCCACTACTTTTTCAACTTATTTTAAGCCTACCCATAAATTTTAAGCTAAAACACATAAATATAACACATTGATACTAATAAAAATCTCAGTTTTAATTACGTTTTTATTATACTGTTCATAGACAGACTATCTGTTGTTCATTAATCTTTATGAAATATGTCTTTCGTGTAGTATTTGGTGTAGTTTATTAATCTTTATGAAATATGTCTTTGGTGTAGTATTTGAAAAGAAGAGAGTATATTTTCTCTCTTAATATCTTAAACTCATTCATATAAGCTCTATCTAATAGACTATTCAACAATCTTTCAAATCGCGTTAAACGAAAGATATGGCTTACTACATTCTTTTCGACTTTAAAAACTTCAAAATTTAGTCCTATTACAACATTGATAAAACAGAAGATTTATGATTTTTAAACAATATCCAATGCAGATTCGCTGATTTAGACAGCACAACGACAAATTGCACTTTCACTATTTTGAACAAATTAAATGTAGCTCCGCCGATTTAGGCAACATTAGTGAAGATTCGCCAATTTAGGCAACACATCGGGTGTAGATTCGCCGATTTAGGCAACAATGATGACAAAATCATGCTACAGTGACTGACCAGCACTGTAACTGGTATGATTTTGTTACCCGGGTACATAATGAAAGTGATTTGGATTTGGACTTATATTGTGGGATTGGATTTGGTATCTGATGAGTATTTTATCACGGCAATGTTTATGTGATGAGACTTGACATTATGAGATTGATGATCAGTGTGACCAATGATATCCTGATTCATCAGGGTATATGTCTATGAGATTGATGATCAGTGTGACCAATGATATCCTGATTCATCAGGGTATGACATATACTGCTTATTCTAGTGGTATGGGACACTAGAATAGGTAGTATGTGGATGACGACAGGCATACGCAAGGTTGTTTAATTTGATAAATTTTCTTCTACTATGGGATAGTTTCAACACAAATATTTAATCATTATTATTGACAAGTATTGTTTGCAGATTTTTATCTTCGCAACTGAGGACAATTGCTTTCTAACGGAGAGGTATGTTATGGAATTGATATTTTATTATTTATTGCATAGCTGACAGGTGGAAAAGGCTTGACCGAGCTAATCTATTGCAAATGGATATTATATTTTATGTATATTTGATTATTCAAGTGCTCTTTATGAGCTTAGGTCATTTATGACTGGCCGGCTAGTTTGTACTCAATCAAACCATTTAAGAAATCTATAAATGAAATACGTGCAAGAGGGAAATGGTCACTCTTGCACGGGGGGATATTGCACCCAGCACCTGTGTTATTTTTCTCTTCTCTCCTCTCTTCTCTCTCGCCGTGCCAACATAGCACTCCGCTCTAGAAGTTGTGCCTACATGTACGTTGTTGTGCTGTCTCGCTCTTGCTCTCTCTCTCTCTCTCTTCGATTACGGCTTTGACTCTGTGCTATAAGATCTGTAAGGTATGTCGATTAGTCTGTTTTATGGTTTATAGTGTGCTGTTTCAGGTATTATGCAAGGCAGCCAGGCTTCCGACTGTAGCACGATACCCTTTGAGAGTGATGCTAGACCACATAGACAACGCCCTTACACATACAATGAGAATTTTTCCAAGAAAATTAAGGAAGAGCTAGACAAACTGAAGGATGCCGAGTTTATCTACAAGATTGAACACACCGATTGGGTGTCCCCTATTGTGGTAATACCCAAAAAGAATGGCAAACTGCAAGTCTGTGTAAACGTCAAACATGTAAATGCAGCCACCATCACGGATAACCATCCACTGCCAATAACGGATCATGCTATTGAGAGGGTAGCGAGGAAAGAGGCCTATAGTTTTCTGGATGGTTTCTCAGGCTACAATTAGTTGACAATTAAAATGGTAGATCAGCATAAGACAACTTTTGCAATAGAGTGGTGTATATTTTCCTACAGGGTAATGCCTTTCGGCCTGACAAATGCCCCTACTACATTCCAAAGACTAATGAGTCATGCATTTAAGGAATATCTCAGACAATTTCTAGAGATATAGATGGATGATCTTTGTGCTCGTTCTCATCAAAGAAGTGACCACATAACTCATCTAGGAAAAGTCTTTGAAAAGTGAAGAACATATCGTATTTGCTTAAACCTTGAAAAATGCGTCTTCATGGTAAGACAAGGTTAAATTTTGGGCCACATTGTGTCCAAAAATGGAATTTTCATTGATCAAGAGAAGGTAAAAATAATTGCCGCACTACCGAGACCAACGAAGATGAAGGAAGTGCAGGCATTTCTGGGGCATTGTGGATACTATAGGCATTTCATATATATGTATGTTGTAATAGCTAAGCTGTTGTATGCCCTCGTTGTTGCTAAGTTTGAGCCAGGAGAGAAGAAAATGGATTTTCCCATTTGGTACTCTAGCCGACAGTTAAACAATGCAGAGAAAAAGTATACCACTATGGAAAGAGAAGGTCTGAGAATGATATATGCTGTCAAAAAATTTAGACACTACCTTCTTGCAAACAAGTTTGTTTTCTTTGTGGATCACCAAGCACTATTATACCTAGTAAACAAACCTTGCAATACTGGAAGAATTGTTCGATGGTCTATACTATTGCTTGAGTTTGACTTCATGGTAGTCGTAAAAAAGGAAACTACACACACACACACACGAGGAGATCATCTTTCACGACTATTTCATGGGGATGCATCTGAGGGTATCGACGATGATCTTCCTGATTCGTGTCTATTTAACATCGAAATGGTTCCAAGATGGAGCGAAGAGTTCATTCCTCTCTCTACTCACAATCGGGTCGTTACAAGTAGAAAGACAACCATCAATTATTTTTGGCCGCGTATGAAATTGGATGTTAAGAATTATGTGCGTGAGTGCTTTCAATGTCAACAAGTTAAGATTGAGCATAAGAGGATGCCTGGTGACCTCCAACCCTTAGACATTCCTTTACAGAAGTGGGAGTCTATATCCATGGACTTTATCATTAAACTTCCTACTGCTCGTGGAGGGTATGACTCGATCTTTGTGGTGGTAGATAGACTCACAAAACAAGCTCACGTCTTTCTTGTAAAAATAACTGATACTGCTTTGACCATTGCACGCTTGTTTCTGAAAGAGATATTTCGTTTGCATGGCATGCCCAAGAGCATAGTGTCTGACATAGATTCTAAGTTCACTTCTCATTTCTGGAGAGCGACTTTTGACTCTATAGGTACCCAGTTACGCATGCCTACTGCTTTTCATCCTCAAAAAGATGGGGAAACGGAGAGAGTGAATCGTATTTTAGAAGATATGTTACGAATGTATGTCAATGAAAACCAATCTAATTGGAATGAATATTTGCCTTTGGTTGAATTTGCATACAACAGTTCATATCATTCATCTATTAGGATGACTCCGTTTGAGGCAATGTATGGCTATAACTGTCCCACACCTATTCATTTTCTTAACTCGAGGAATAAGGTAAAACTGTCACGTGAGATGCTTGAGAAAATGGATAACGAGTTGGCCAAAATCAAGGGGAATATTAGAGAAGCTCAAAAGAGACACAAATTGCATTATGACAAGAAACATCGGGTTGTGGAGTATGAAACTGGTGACATGGTTTTCTTAAAGGTTATTCCCGAGAAGTCTCATTTTATTCTTGGAAAGGATAAGAGATTGTCTCCACGATTTGCTGGGCCATTTAAAATTTTGAAGCGCATTGGTTCATTAGCTTACAAATTGGAATTGCCTTCTCATGTTAGAGTGCATCCTGTATTTCATGTGAGTTTATTGAAAAAGTATGTTCCTAACATGCATCATGTTTTACAGGACAACTCTAAGTTGAAAGATGACGGAACATTGACAGTAGAACCAGACTTAGTGCTAGATAGGTGTGTCAAACATTTGAGAAATAGAGACATTGTGGAAGTTTTGGTTAAGTGGCAGAACTATCCAGTACAGGATGCATCATGGGTTTATCTTAGTGTTTTGCAAAGTGAATTTCCCTCCTTCCAACTCTGAGGACAGAGTTAATTTTGAAAAGGGGAGATTGTAACAGGACTTGATTTTGAGGTAGCAATAAATTTTGTTTTTCTAGGAAGTTTTGGTCGTTTTAAAGTTAGTCCACTGTGTAGAAGGATGTGTGGGTTGTTTTCGTCCAATAAAATTGTTTGATCCGGAAGGCACTTTCTAGGGCATTTTTGAAGGTGTTAACATGGGATTTTGGAAAAGTGTTGTATGAAGCGATTGAAGCCTGTGTTATAAGGAACAACTTTGGTTCTCTGAGTCTTTAGAGATTTTGATGTTTTGACGCTCGTTGAGGGCCAAAGATTAAGAAAAAAGTGGGATTTGCTGTTTTTGCATCTTTTTTGTATCGTTTTTGTAGAAAATGTTGTTTTGCAGGTTGAATTTCAGCAAATCAGAGCAGGCTATGAAAATTTTCCATCACATAGCCGTCGAAGAGCGCAACGAGGGAAACAAGATTGTGTGAGACGGACTTGGGCTATTTTGGCTCCGTTTGGGAGTTATGTTCAGTTGAAGACAGCTAAAAAAACAAAAGTTTAAAAAAAATCTAACCTTTACGGATCGCTTCGCGATCACGTTCTTACCTTATTCTCGCAGGTATACTTGGCACGCCAGTCGAGTTGATCGAATGCCAAAAATAGAAAAGCGGCTATTTTGAGAGGTCGCATGCTTTTGGAGGAAAAATCAGAATAGAAGGACGGGTGGTGTGTTTTGGGGATCATTCACCGATCTCTTCTTCGGCGAGTGCGAGTGCGAGTGCGAGTACGAGTGAGACGCTGCATGCAAGCGAACTGAAGCTCGGGGGTGGTTGGGAGGTTCGAACTCCGTACAACGGAGTGCACCCATATATTCTATTGCTACTCTGTTGTATCAAAACTCTATCAATCAAAAGATCTCTTTCTCTATCTTTTGCTGTCTATCTCTATTATTCTGTTCCTGTGACATGGGAGCAAGAGCATTTGCAAAATGGGGCATTGATTTTGTGGGACCTATATTACCCCCTGCATATCGCACCCTTACCCAATATATCATTGTGGCTACGGACTATCTCACAAAATGGGTCGAAGCCAAAGCAACACAAAAAGCTGATGCACGCACCACGGCACAATTTTTGTATGAGAATGTTTTTGTACGTTACGGGTTACCAATAGAAATTGTCAGTGATCGAGGAACACATTTTCTCAATGAAGTCAGTGAATATCTGCTAGAGGAATTCATGGTCATACATAGGAAATCCGCACCATACCATCCACAGGCCAATGGGCAAGTTGAGGCCACAAATAAAACACTATGCATGGTTCTCACTAAAATAGTGTCAGAATTAAGAACAGATTGGGATCAGCAGCTACACTCAACACTATGGGCATAAAGGGTAGCTTACAAAACATAGATAGGAACAACACCATACAACATGGTATTTGGCCTAAATGCTGTACTACCCATAGAGTTTTTTATCCCAACTCTACGAGTAGCAAAAAGCTTGGAATGGATAGGGCATGAGCTCTCTTCAAGGATTGATGATCTTGAAAAGCTAGATGAACTCCGCTTACAAGCTGTCGCTTCAATCTATGCTAAAAAGAGAAGACAAAAGGAATTTTTTGACAAACATGTGCGTACCAAAGAGTTTAAAACAGGTGATTACGTACTTGTTTATACCTTGAAGCAACATGCCAAGAAACTTAAAAAGCGAGGGATGAGACCATTTGTGATTAGTGATCTATCACAAAGTGGAGCTGTCAAGCTTGCTACATTAGCAGGTGAAGAAATGTTAAACTGGATTAGTGCATGTCGACTGAGGATGTATCATCTACCACTCACACATGAGATGCTCCAACATATTCATCAAGGAAAACAAAGAATGAAGGAAAAACAATGAGTACGGGAGGAATCTCAAGCCGAAGCACAAGAACGCATTGCAAAAAGACGGCTTCTGCGACAACAACAACAAAGTGGACCACCATTGAGAATAAATGTCATTCGACTGACAAAGTTGGAGGAGGAAACAGTGGAGCCAATAATTACGGTAAAAGTGGGCCGCAATCAAGTTGAATCAACAACATTGCTTGATTCGGGTGCTCAAACAAATTTAATCTCTTACGGATCATACCAACAGCTCAAAGTCACAGATCAACTTCATCCTACTCCTCAAGTACTGGAAAGTAGCACATCACACCCATTGAAAACATTGGGATGGACTATATTGCATGTACAGATACATCAATATATTTACCCACACAAATTCTATGTGGTGACAGATGAAAGCAGACAACACCATATGATGCTGGGGCAACCTTGGCAAAAAGCATACAATGTGCAGATAGATTGGAAAGCAAAGGCGGTCAAAATTCAACATGAACATGAACAACAGGTGATAGCTTTTGCTCAGCAATACAAGCATGATCAACTGCAAGCCATGCAATCACTGGAAACAAAGCCCAAAGAACAAATGCCATTAAAGAACAGGATACCCGCGACAAACAATCAAGTAAAAGCCAACCATGCTAATTACAGACATATGAAGTCAACGGCCGCAATGCAAAGATCTAGGCTACCATAACCCGGGAAACAAGTATGGATGCGGAAAGATAGAAATGACATGGCAGAAAAACAACAATGTAAAAAAAGGATACCAACAAAGCAGACGGTTAAACCACAAACCAAGGTCATAAAACAGATGTGGATCCCAAAGAAAATGCTTAGCCAGAACCCAAATGTCACTCACATTTGGATACCAAAGAAAAAGCCAAAGGAATTACCTTCAGTACAAGCAGCAATGGAAAGCAGACATCGGCATTTCAAAAAGGAAAACCGACATATATGGATGCCGATGAAAGACAAACCAGTGGCAAACAAGAAAGAGCCAAACCATCTACAAAAATCGGCAGCAACAAAATACCAATAGAAAGTCAAGGTCATAAGGTCCATAGCTATTACATCCCAGCCAATTCTATCCTTTGGTAAAATTTCACAAAATGATTATGGTGAGATTGATTTTCTCACCATCCCTCCAGTGTGGCATGACATTCACTCCCTTTGAATGTGCACATCCTATGGCATGTGCCAACGCATCTTTCAGGGTTGATTGTTTATATACTTGCATATGCTTTGTAATTCATAAGGATTTTTTTATCCTCGAATGTTTGCATTCATTGTAGAAGCATTATGTTCCATTTTTGCACTTTGTTATGTCCATCAAGCTTCCACATCAACATTATTAACCATATTTCTTTTAGAGTTGTAATTAGAAATTTAAGTATATTCTGCTAACTAGTACACAGTCCTCCTTTTTCTTGCTCCTCTAAGACTTAGGCTATCAAAGGGTACATATCCAGTGAAGTGCCACGTATACCCCATGAGTAAACTTTTATATCTCACATTTCATTTTTCTAACAAGAAAAAAAATCACATTAACTTAAGAAAAAACCACTTTAGACCATTCTATTTGAAAACCATTAAGTAAGGGAATAGGGACAAGATTAGCTTGCAAAAGAAGTCAGCGGATTATAAAAAAGGATACAAGA
The DNA here is from genome assembly GCF_014529385.1 of Adiantum capillus-veneris. Taxonomy (NCBI): domain Eukaryota; kingdom Viridiplantae; phylum Streptophyta; class Polypodiopsida; order Polypodiales; family Pteridaceae; genus Adiantum; species Adiantum capillus-veneris. The sequence goes on along the minus strand of NW_028221403.1, from coordinate 203,997 downwards.
TGTCACAGGAACAGACAACAAGAGGTAGAGAAAGAGATCTTTGTACTGATGAATCTTTGTAGCCTTTTGATACAACAGAGAAGCAATTGAATATGGGCACACTCCGTTGTACGGAGCTCGAACCTCCCGACCACCCCCGAGCTTCAGTCCACTTGCATGCAGTGTCTCACTCGCACTCGCACTCACACTCGCACTCGCAATGCACTTGCACTCGCAAAAGAGGAGATCTATGAATGATCCCCAAACGCACCACCCGTCGTGCTTTTATCCTTCTTTCCCTCGAAAAGCCTGCATGATTTTCGCACCAAGTATACCTGCAAGAATAAGATAAGAACGTGATCGCTAAGCGATCCGTAAAGGTAAGATTTTTATCATGACACTTTGCACAGATCCTGTTTGACACATTGATTTCTGCATCGCCTACAAAATAGCCAAAAGAACATACTCGTGCAACCAATTCAACATGATAATCAAAGTAAGAAAACATAATTATGTACCTTCATAATCTCAATTGCAATAGTCTACCATGAAGAAACAAATCCACTTCTTCGTTGATAGCAGGGAGAGTTGTATGTTGTTGTATGTTTGTCTTTCCTTGTGTATACTACACTACTGCTGCCTTCTGTTTGTTTTCATTATAAATTTTACAAACAAACTCAGAACAAAGCAATCCAGGTACTCAAAACGACGGGAATAGGTTTGGTCTATAAGACATCGCGGACAGAATTGCGAAAAACGTCTTTCTTTGGCTAAAAACGCAACTTTTAGGTCTCGACTTCTAAAACCTCTATTTTTGGGTCTCCACTACTTTCTCAACTTATTTTAAGCCTACCCATGCATTTTAAGCTAAAACACATAAATATAAAATACTGATGTTAATAAAAATCTCAATTTTATTGTTCATAGAAAGACTATCTGTTATTCATTAATCTTTATCAAATACGTCTCTAGTGTATTATTTAAAACAAGAATATATGTTCTCTCTTAATATCTCAAACTCATTCATATAAGCTCTATTTAATAGACTATTCAACAATCTTTCAAATCGTGCTAAACGAAAGATATGTCCTACTACATTCTTTTTGTTTACTTTAAGAACTTCAAAAATTAGTCCTATTACATTCTCTGCTTATCAAATTTAACTCTGTCCTCAGAGTTGGAAGGAGGAAAATTCTCTTTGCAAAACACTAAGATTAACCCATGATGCATCCTCTACTGGATAGTTCTGCTACTTAACCAAAACTTTCACAATGTCTCTATTTCTCATATGTTTAACACGCCTATCTAGCACTAAATCTGGTTCTACAGTCAATGTTCCGTCATCTTTCAACTTAGAGTTGTCCTGTAAGACATGATGCACGTTAGGAACATCCTTTTTCAATAAACTCACATGAAATACACGATGCACTTTGACATGAGAAGGCAATTCCAATTTGTAAGCTAATGAACCAATGTTCTTCAAAATTTTAAATGGCCAGCAAATCGTGGAGACAATCTTCTATCCTTTCTAAGAATCAAATGAGACGTCTCATGAATGACCTTTAAGAAAACCATATCAGTAGTTTCATACACCACAACACGATGTTTCTTGTCATAATACAATTTATGTCTGTTTTGAGATTCTCTAACATTCCCCCTCATTTTGAGCAACTCGCTATCCATTTTTCAAGCATCTCACGTGACAGTTCTACCTTATTCCTCGAGTTGAGAAAATTAATAGGTGTGGGACAGTTGTAGCCATACATTGTCTCAAACGGAGTCATCCTAATAGATGTATGATATAAACTATTATATGCAAATTCAACCAAAGGCAGATATTCATTCCAATTAGATTGGTTTTCATTGACGTACATTCGTAACATATATTCTAAAATATGATTCACTCTCTCCGTTTTTCCATCAGTTTGAGGATGAAAAGCAGTAGACATGCGTAACTGGGTACCTGTAGAGTCAAAAGTTGCTCTCCAGAAATAAGAAGTGAACTTAGAATCTCTGTCAGACACTATACTCTTGGGCATGCTATGTAAACGAAATATCTCTTTCACAAACAAGCGTGCAATGGTCAATGCAGTACCAGTTATTTTTACAAGAAAGAAGTGAGCTTGTTTTGTGAGTCTATCTACCACCAAAAAGATCGAATCATACTCTCCACGAGTACTAGGAAGTCTAATGATAAAGTCTATGGATATAGACTCCCACTTCTATAAAGGAATGTCTAAGGGTTGAAGGTCACCAGGCATCCTCTTATGTTCAATCTTAACTTGTTGACATTGAAAGCACTCACGCACATAATTCTTAACATCCAAGTTCATACGTGGCCAAAATAATGAACTTTTAATCTTTTCATATGTCTTATTCAATCTTGGATGACCAGAAAAAGGTGAATTATGACACTCATGCATAATTTGACTCTTGAAGCAGAATTGGCAGGAATGCACAAGCGGTCATAATGATATAGATTTTCCTTATACAAGTGATATCTGTTCTCATACATCTCACCAATATTTTCATGCAAGAATTTCAAAATAGGCATAGAAAAAGAATCATTTTCAACTTTAGCATGTATATCATCAATCAAATTAGACCGCACAACAGTCGAGAAATTACACATGGACCTACGACTCAATGCATCTGCAACTTTATTTTCTTTTCCACACAAATACTTCAAATCCAAAATCATACTCAACCAGTAATTCAATCCATCTTCTTTGTATGTTGTTTAGCAATGGCTGAGTGAAAATATACTTCAAGCTTTGATGATCAGTATGCAATTCAAATTTTACACCAAGAAAAAGATGACGCCAATGCTTCAATGCATGAACAACAACAAGAAATTCTAGATCATGTGTTGGATAGTTCAATTCATGTCGTCTTAATTTCCTAGACTCATATGCAACCACTCTTCCTTCTTGTGTCAAAACACAACCTAATTGTTCACCACTAGCGTCATAGGACACAACAAATGGTTTGCCCATCTCAAGAACTTTTAAAACACAATTTTCCGCTGTGTTAGCCTTCAAGGTCTCAAAAGCAGTCTCACAGCTAGAATTCCACACAAAACCCTTGTCTTTCTTGTCAATTCGGTCAAAGGACTTGCTATCTTAGAGAATTCTTTAATGTGTGCTCTCTCATATTGTGCTAGACCCATAAAGCTTCTTACATCCCTTAGTGACATAGTCTTAACTTTATCAAAATCAATGTGAATCCCCTCTTTAGAAATCACTCTTTCCAAATACACAATCTGATCCTTTGCAAAAGAACACTTACTTGCTTTGGCATACAATTTATGTTCACGCAAAACTTTAAATGTTTTCTTTAAATGAAATGCATGATCTTCTTCATTCTTAGAATACACAAAAATATCATCCAAGAATACCAGAATGAAGTCATCAAGATACGGGTGAAAAATACTATTCATTAAGCACATGAAAGTTGCTGGTGCATTAGTAAAACCAAAAGCAAGAACTGTAAATTCTTAATGCCCATAATGTGTACGAAAAGCAGTCTTTGGAATGTCCTCGGCCTTAATGCGGCTTTGATGGTACCACTTAATTAGCTAAGCAATTCATCTATGTGAGGAAGAGAATATTTGTTCTTAATGGTCTGTTTGTTTAATCCCCTATAGTCAATGCATAACCTATATGTACCATCCTTTTTCTTTTGGAATAACACAGGACTACCCCAAGGAGATACACTAGGTTTAATGAAACCCTTTTTCAAAAGATCATCAAGTTGTATCTTGAGCTCTCTAAGCTCATCAATATTGAACATGTATGGAGCCCTTGAATAAGGTGTTGCTCCTTGATATAGATCTATGGCATAGTCTACCGCTCTAGGCGGAGGTATACCAAGAAGATCGTCCGGAACACATCCTTAAATTCATGTAAGAGATCCTCTACAAATTCTGGATTTGTCTCTTTCTGTTTATCCGCAGATTCTTCTTTAATCTCATTAGCAAACACAAGAAACGTCTCACACTTTTATCTAAGTTACCTTATCAATTCCATGGCCAAAACTAGATTTAGAATCTCTTTCTCTCCACGAAGAGTGTGACTTATCATCATTTTTCTTTCTTAACAATCAATCAAAACATGATTTTCAATCATCTAATTGAATACCAATGATAACATCATGCATATCAATGTTTACGATATAGGAATCATCTTTATGCTTCCGACTCTTCAAAGAAAAAAAAAAATTTCTACTAACTCTTTCGTGAAACTATTATTACCACTGGTTAAGTCCAAAAGTCTTATAACTTATCGATTTAATTTCAAGTTTAATTTCTCAATCAATTTAGACGATAAGAAGCAATGAATACTATCCAAATCAATTAAGAAATTCAAATTTAAATCTCAACTTTTACGCATAAATTCGATCACAGAAGCTTTCAAAGGACGTATCAAAGACATACAACATCACGAAGAAGGGGTAGATGACTTACCTTTATCGTACACATCGCCAAAAGTCTCCAATTGAGACATCTTGGTACGTATTGTCTTATCAGTCACCTTGCTCGAACATTTGCAAGTCTGATGGTGATGTTCTCGATATTGAAAGTATAATCCAAATCTTTGAGTTCTTCAATCCACGCTTCTAAATCTTTGCATATCTTTCTTATGCCATCAAACTCTTTAAGCTTAGCCTTCATTAAGAATGATTTGCTTGTCGCTTCTCCCATATCGTCATCGTTTCTTTTTCGCGTTGACCACCTCTACGTCCACCACCACTGTTCCCACCATCACCACTATCACCACCGCCAGGTGCCCTAGTGCCGCCACAATGATTATTATTTCCTGGTGGAGTAGCATGGTTTTCGCCTTCATGTTTGACATCAAGATCCACATAGATATCAGGCTCTCGTGCTACTTTGTCCCGTAGAGCCTCAGCACGCTCCCGATTTTCTTGTTCTAGATCTTCTCGTAGTCGCCGAATTAGGTCTTCTTGCTCCTTCATCCTCCTCTCGTATCTTTCCATGTCCAGAATCAACCGCTTGCTCTAATACCAATTGTCACAGGAACAGAATAATAGAGATAGACAACAAGAGGTAGAGAAAGAGATCTTTGTATTGATGAATCTTTGCAACCTTTTGATACAATAGAGGAGCAATTGAATATGGGCGCACTCCATTGTACGGAGCTCGAACCTCCCGACCACCCCCGAGCTTCAGTCCACTCACACTCGCACTCGCAAAAGAGGAGATCTGTGAATGATCCCCAAATGCACCACCCGTCGTGCTTTTATCCTTCTTTTCCTTAAAAAGCCTGCACAATTTTCGCACCAAGTATACCTGCGAGAATAAGATAAGAACGTGATCGCTAAGCGATCCGTAAAGGTAAGATTTTTATCATGACACTTTGCACAGATCCTGTTTCACACATTGATTTCTGCATCGCCTACAAAATAGCCAAAAGAACATACTCGTGCAACCAATTCAACATGATAATCAAAGTAAGAAAACATAATTAGGTACCTTCATAATCTCAATTTCAATAGTCTACCATGAAGAAACAAATCCACTTCTTGGTTGATAGCAGGGAGAGTTGTGTGTTGTTGTATGTCTGTTTGTCCTTGTGTATACTACACTACTGCTACCTTCTGTTTGTTTTCATCATAACTTTTACAAACAAACTCAGAACAAAGCAATCCAGGTACTCAAAACGACGAAAATAGGTTTGGTCTACAAGAATTACGAAAAACGTCTTCTTTGGCTGAAAACGCAACTTTTAGGTAGCGACTCCTAATAACTCCATTTTTGGGTCTCCACTACTTTCTCAACTTATTTTAAGCCTACCCATGCATTTTAAGCCAAAACACATAAATATAAAATACTGATTTTAATAAAAATCTCAATTTTACTGTTCATAGAAAGACTATCTGTTATTCATTAATCTTTATCAAATACGTCTCTAGTGTATTATTTAAAACAAGAATATATGTTCTCTCTTAATATCTCAAACTCATTCATATAAGCTCTATTTAATAGACTATTCAATAATTTTTCAAATCATGCTAAACGAAAGATATGTCCTACTACATTCTTTTTTTTTACTTTAAGAACTTCAAAAATTAATGTTCATGGAAATTTTGTGTTTCCTAATAGAGACTAACTAGGCTAAAACACTAGGAAAATGAGATTGTGGTCCAATTAAGTATTCCTAAAAGGGATTCGTAGTCCAAGTAATTGGCCACCAAGAAGTCTCTACTTAGGCAAATCTAAAGATGGAATCCATTCCATGATGTGCATGCATTAAGGTCCATTTGGAGCTCAAAAAATTTAGGTCCTTAAAGCTGAAAATTTTTCAATTTCCTTTGCATTAGTCCTCATCCCTTTAGAAGATACATTGTACAAAGAGTGATATATGAGCAAAGTTAAAGCTATTACATGCTAAACACGCAATGAGAGATCTCTTGGTTTACAAGGATTAAAAAAACATAAACACTTCACTAGTTGCACTATTCAAAATGATGCCATTTGGCATTCGAGAAGAGATTTCTAGGATTGAAAATATGTTGCAAGAAAAGAAAAGTACATACTAAGGCAAATGACCCTACTTAAAGGACTTTCTTACTTTAAGTGAAACTTGCAAACTAGCCAACACCTTTAACTATTTAATTATAGGCATAGAGAAAGAGTGGGAGTTAGCTATTCCACAATTGGTCACTCAAAACTTGATTTGAGACATCTTGTATATATAGATAAAGTAGAAGGGTACATGAAAAAGAAACTTACTTGAAGAAATATCACTTATCTCATTTTATTGATAGATGCATTTATCAATATCTTCATGAAATTTGAGAGTGCACACTAAAAGAAAGTCATAAAATTGTAGAATCATTTAAAATAAGATTCCAAATGTAGCAAAATCGACCACGTGACAAATGAGAAACAATATTAAGTCAAAAGCTTTGATTTCTCTATGTAAGGTCGATCACCATATATCAAGGATTTTCCATTCAAGGCTTTGAAGAAAAGGGGTTTCAAGGGGCTCAAGCTTACCAAACCCTCCTCTTATTGTGAGTACCACATGCTTGCGGGAATAGAAGAAAATGTGTCATTGAATGAGGTGCTTTGGGGATAGTTAGCAAACATTACCTCACCAATATGGGCATATACTACCATGAACATACAAGAGAGGCATTGAAGTCATTAGGACAAATATGAACCCTCTAGGGGTCCTTTGGGATCAAGGTTAATTAGAGGCCACCCAATAGGATGAGGGTGGTGGACACACTTTGTATCCTAAAAAACGTAGGGGGCAAGGTAGCCTTAAACCTCTTAATGGCTTCTTACATGGTGAGAAGGTAAGGGAGGTGGCTAGGGAAAAGGGAAGGGGGGTCGAGGGGGAACTTTGACCTCTTTTCCCCCACTTTTGGGCTCGGATTTCGAAAATTTTTAAAAATTTAAAATTAAACAAAAAAAACAAATTTCAAGTTTTCCATCCTTAAAAGGCCCCCAAACCTATTTCATGGTCAAAAAAGCATTTTTGACCTCCAAAAGTAAAAAAGATGCACTAAAAAACTTTTTAAAAATTATTTTTTTCCAAAAAAAAATCAAAACATCATTTTGCACCCTTCAAAGTCTTTCTAAACCTATTCTATAGATAGAAAGTGATTTCTCTCTCTACAAACCCTTTTCCAAGCTCTCCATTGCTGCAATAACCACATGCACCCCCTATAGTCTAACATTATCTCCCTGCTAGCTTTCTCCCACCTCCATTGTGGCGCCAAGCAAGCTCCTCCCCCATCTCTTCCCCTTTCCCACCACATATTTTCACACCAAGCTAGATCCTCTCCCTTCTCTCACCTACATTATAGCATGAAACAAGATTCTCCTCATTCTACTTTCACTCATACTACATGAAAACCTCTACTTTCAAAGGTGAAAAAAGTATGTGCTCACATGGCTTGCATACCCTTTTCCAAGCTCTCCATTGCTGCAACAACCACATGCACCCCCTATAATCTAACATTATCTCCCTGCTAGCTTTCTTCAACCTCCATTGTAGCAACGAGCAAGCTCCTCCCCCATCTCTTACCCTTTCCCACCACATATTTTCACACCAAGCTAGATCCTCTCCCTTCTCTCACCTACATTATAGCATGAAACAAGATTCTCCTCATTCTACTTTCACTCATACTACATGAAAACCTCTCTCACATGGCTTGCATACCACAAGAATAGGAGGTGTGAATGGTGAGTGGGCTTTGCAAGGGTTCAAATCCAACATAAAGATAGAATGGTAAGAAAACTACCCTTTTAGCTTACATTCAAAGATTAATATAATCTCCATCTTTAAGTTTACCATGCTGGAGAGAATCAACCTCTTTATAGATTTCAATGTCTAGAGTTTTCCGCCTCATAACATTGGGGTGTTGTTTTTTTTATGGGTTTGGTGTGTCATATAGGGTTGTGTAGCATGTGGTTGAGTCTCACAATGCAAGTAAGTTGTGTTATCTATGGAGAGATCAAAGATTCTCGTTCTAATTTCTTCTTTGTATAGTTTTCACTAGTGTCATGATACGAGAAATGTACATTTATTATTCAAGTGCTCATTACAAGCTATTGCTATTTATGCCCGGCCGGCCAATGTGTATTCATTTTTTAGCATTGAAGAATCTATAAATAAATACGTGCAAGAGGGAAATGCTCACTCTGGCACGGGGGGAGATTGCACCATGTGTCTGCGTTATTCATCTCTCCTCCTCCCTCTCCTCTCTCATCTTTCCAGTGTAGCCCTCCACTCTAGGAGGTGCATCTGCACGTGCTCTTCTACTCTCTCTCGCTCCCTGTCTCTCTCTCTTCTCATATAGTATGGATTATGTGTTGTGCAATTCATCAGGTATGCAAATTTGTATGTTTATGGTTTGCAGTGTGCTATTTTGGTAGATATGAGCCAATGAAAACTCTCCTGGTACTTTGTAAATGTGGCAAGGATGACATTCATGACCAATGAAACACCCCACAACTAAGTTTACATTACTTCTTAGATTAGCATGATGTTGGTTTTGATTTTTTGTTTTTCCTTCAGTGCATCAAATTGTTATGTAATTCAATTATCATAAGATTAAGTTGATTAAACGTTTAATTAAGATAAATTAGTATATAGCAAACAAGAGGGGCAAAAGAGAGCTCTTAGTGCTGAGAGAAAGAGAGGTTATGACCGCACTCTAGCATGAGATTTTAGGTGGCATGAGCAACAAGTTTTTCTCTCATGGTAATGCGCAAGGCTAGTGGCAAGTAAATGCAATGAAATTATTTATTTTTGAAGCTATAATCACACTTAAAGTATAAAACCAATCCCACTCTCCATAAGCAAGCCCATGGTATCCCGCGTTGGCAAAAAAAGCCAGGGGAGACACCGCATGAGCGCATATGTTGCCACATCATCATGTTGGATGTTACAAACCAGCGTGACACAAACCGTTGCTCATGAGCGCATCCTTGTGGTGACATCCTTGTGGGTGTAGTATCACTGATTGTGCTAAGGGCTTACAGGCCATCGCGTTGTCATGCTTATTTTGTGTCACCAAAACTCAAGCACACACATATGCGGTCCAATAGCCAGCAAACCCCCCAAATACAGGCTTTCTCATGCTTCACAATGCCCGGTCTCTCTCTCTCTCTCTCTCGCATGTTGGTGCCACTGACTCTTCAACTCTCTATTCATTTTCTCTCTTCACTCCTCCTTACTCCAGCTGCCATCCACTGACCACTACCCAATTGCTATGCAGTGCTCATCTCTTCCCTTCTCTCTCTCTCTCTCTCTCTCTCTCTCTCTCTCTCTCTCTCTCTCTCTCTCTCTCTCTCTCTCTCTCACCAGATCTCCTTGCTGCATGAAACTCCTAGCCTTTCAAGTGTGGCGACTCTAAAACTTCTCCTCAATAGATAGTGGATTTTAGTCATCTTTCTCTCTCTTTAACTGATGACCACAGCAAAATCTATACACGCACACAAACGCGTATGGCAAGACACTTTCTCTCTCTGGCTCAAGGCTTAGCACCTGCATATGGGGACTCTTATCACAAAGTTCTCACTCTCCCTCTTTGCATGCTGCAACGGAGGTGTAGATCACGGACATGGTATGGCTTTGTGCCTCCACTTTCCTTCTTTTAAATTTTCCATTGTTGATGGGACTTTATATCAAAAGAGGTTTGAGGTAATTTATCACCATTGTGTTGCACAAGAAGAGATCCCTCATATTCTAAAAGATTGTCACATGATAGTGCATGTGGGGGGCATTTTGCAGGGATGTTGACTGCGTTGAAAATATTGAGAGCTAGGTATTGGTGGCCTAGTGTGTTTAAGGACTCGTTTAAGTGGTGTAAGAGGTGCGATGTTTGCCAGAGAGCCACCCGCCATGAGAATTGTTTATGACCTAGCAACCCTATTATGGCCACATTACCATTTGAGAAGTGGGGCATTGACTATATATGTTGGGCCCATCACTCCTACATATAAGCATGGGAAATCCTACATCATTGTTACAATTAATTACTTGAAAAAGTGGTATGAGGCTAGAGCAGTGAGGAGTGATGATGCATCCACTACTGCCTTATTCTTGATTGAGCATGTTATTTGTCATTTTCGGGAACCAACAAAACTTGTATCTGATAGGGGGGCACACTTTTTAAATGATTTTCTTGAGCATCTCACTTCTTATTTTAACATTAGACATGATAAAACCACCCCTTATAATCCTTCTACCAATGGGCAAGTTGAGAGCACTAATAAGACTCTAGTCACTACTTTGAGGAGAACGGCGGATATGAACAAGAGGGATTGGGATGAGAAACTACCAGTGGCTGTGTGGGCATATAACACTACTGTTAAGGAGGCCACAGGTTTCACTCCTTTATCTTTGTTCTATAGTCAAGAGTGTGCTACCAATTGAGCACAAGCTTGCCACTTTGCGATTTATGCAAGCACATTCCTTGCCTTTGGAAGAGATTTTAAATGAGAGTTTGGGGACATTAGAGCACCTAGATGAGTGGAGGTTGAGGGTCTATTTACACCAAGAGGTAGCAAAGAAGCATCAAACAACACAAAGAGCAAAGAAGGCTAAAACCTACAACTTCGAGGATGGGAAATTAGTTCTCTTATACGATGCACGTCATGGGTTATTCTCCAAGAAGTTGAGCCATGTGTGGTCTAGTACTTATCGTATTGTGAAGGAATTTTCTAGGAACAAATCCCAACTTGCAAGAATGGATGGGACATTGTTTTCAAAAAAACCAATTTTGATAAAATTAAACCTTATTGGATGTGATCTTGATTTGGATGTGATCTTGATGCTTGTTGTAGATGATGGTGGTGAGTCTTCTCTTTGGTCTCTCTACTTTGATGGAGCTTGCCATGACGAAGAGAAGGTTGGAAGTTGTAGTATTGTCAAATACCCACCCGAGGGGGATGCTATTTTCTTGGGGGTTCTTTTGGGAGATCATTTGAGTAATAATATTGCAGAGTATCAAGCACTTTTGATTGTCTTGAGAGCACTAATTCTTTTGGGAGAAGGGAGCAGCAAATGTTCATATTTATGGAGATTCATCGCTTGTGGTACACCAGCCTCATGGCCATGCCCGCACACTTCACCCTCTAATGCACTACTATAGCATTTTAGACCATGACCTCTTCACCCATTTTACCTCTTCCACCATTACCTTTTTGCCTCGTCAAGAGAACTGTGTTGCGGATTCCCTTGCTTTGATGGCCCTATCTAGATCTTTCACCCAAAATTTTGATAGTTCTTTGGTGATAGCCTCATCCATCTGTGCTGACCCTTGGGATATGTTTTAGAATTTTAAATGCTTGGGATTAGTGGGTTGAACTAGTCATCTTAGGAGTTTATAAACCACCCACTCTACCACTTTTCATTCCCTCATCATATCCATGACTCGTAGACTTATGCACCTTTCTGATATCACTTTCTTCACTATTGACCCTTGCCATTTGCTTATGATTCTGTAGTCCAATGGATAAGGCCAGTCTAGCCGGAAACTATGTGATCACACTAGCAGGCTAGTTTTCCCCACAGGATGCCATTGTTGCATTTTTCTCGCTACCATCTATTTATGAATTCGCATATTGTTGCATGCATTTTGTTTGTAAATGTATTGTATTTTTTGTGTGACGTATACCTTTGCATCCATTTGATCATCACTCACACTAACTCTTGAGCAAGAAATCTTGGGTTATTTTGTAGTTCCTGAAGCATCGGGAAAATTTGAAGTTGACAACACGGTCGAATGTGATGCGAACAAACAGACCCCGCCTGCGCGCCAGGCATTTTTTTGCAGCATAGCAGGCTTGAAATTTATTCGTGCTAATTTTTGGTTGTTGCTAAAGTTCAATGGTCTAAGGTTCAAATTTTAAAAGGAAAGCATGATTAAATAAAAATAATAATAAATAGATGCCTCTTGTTTGCTCGTGAGAGAGAAGAGAGAGATGGTGTTCCATTTTTGCTGGGCCGAGTGCTTAGTAGAGCACGTTGTGAGCATTGTTTCATTGACATAATTGTGTGTGTGTGTGTGTGTGTGTGTTCTTCATTGAGAGAGAGAGAGAGAGAGAGAGAGAGAGAGAGAGAGAGAGAGAGAGAGAGAGAGAGAGAGAGAGAGAGAGAGAGAGAGACTCTGTTTGTTGAATCTAAGAGAGAGAGAATGAGGCTTTGCCCTGCTTTGAGTCAAAACCTGAGAGAGGGAAGGCTTCTGTAGGTTACCAAAAACATAGAGAGAATTAGAGAGAGAGACACTATCTCTATTCAATTAAAGGGAGAGAGAAATCATCCCTATGTATTGAGAAAAAGAAAGAGAGGGAGAGGGCCCTTGCTATAAATGAGGGACAAAGAGTGAGAGAGAGCCCTCTCTGTGAGAATTCATAACCAAGAGAGAGAAAGGGGGGAGAAAGGGAGGGGGAAAGATTCTGCTTCTTGCCTTGGCAAGAGAGACAAGAGATTATCCTTGTTGTGAACGAGGAGAAAAGAGAAGGGTTTTGCCCTGTGAGCCATAGCCGAGGGAGAAAGGGGGCTCCCGTGTGCAATGTCAAGAGCCGGAGAGAGAGAGAAAGAGGGAATTCCAAGAAACAAGGAGAGAGAGAGAGAGAGAGATAGTATCTCCGGGCAAAAACGAGCAAGGGAGAGAAAGAGCGAGCCCTTGTGGGCCACAACAAAATTGAAAGGAAGATGGAAAGCTACGAGGGTCTCTCTGTGTTGACGAAGAGAGAGAGAGAGAAGGTGCTCTCTGTTTTTGCAGACTTAATTTGTTTTAAAAAGAGAACCAATAACTTGATTTATTAAACCCCCGCCAAGGGAGGGTCCCCATAGAAAATAGAAAGAGAGAGATAGAGTCCTAGTGCGGGCTAGAGAGAGAGAAAACAAGTGACGAGAAGAGAGAGAGAGAGAGGGATTTACCCCGAGCACAAACGAGTGAGGCGAGAGAGAGAGAGAGAGAGAGAGAGAGGTTCTCTCAGTGCCAAGTCCGAGAGGAAGAGAGAGAAGCTAAGAGATAGCGAGGCTGCATCCAAATTAAAGGGAAGAGAGTGGCTCCATTAAACGGTGAGAGGTGCTCTGTCACTAATTTTTTATTTCACTCACAAATTTCAAGTATTATTACAAAAGAGGCCATCAAAGTCTGGCCTAAGGTCAAACTGCACAAGAGATGGCACAACGACGACATCAAAGTAAAGATTCTTTGCCTCTACCTAACTGCACATCTCAGGCACTTTTGCTTTCATATAGCCACTTGTAGAAGCTTTCGTCAAAGTTTGTAGTTTATCAAAAATATTGAAGCTTTGTAAAATTTAACCCTTGAGTGTCATGAGAATCCCTCTGAGGATCGCCATCAAGTGTGTAATAGGACTAATCTTTGAAGTTCTTAAAATCGAGAAGAATGTAGTAGGACATATCTTTCGTTTAACACGATTTGAAAAATTGTTGAATAGTCTATTAAATAGAGCTTATATGAATGAGTTTGAGATATTAAGAGAGAACATATATTCTTTTTTAAAATTATACACTAAAAAAAAAACGTATTTGATAAAGATTAATGAATAACAAATAGTCTATAGACTGTCTATGAACAGTAAAATTGAGATTTTTATTAATATCAATGTTTTATATTTATGTGTTTTATCTTAAAATGCATGGATAGGCTTAAAATAAGTTGTAAAAGTAGTGGAGACCCAAAAATAGAGTTTTTATGAGTCGCGACCTAAAACTTGCGTTTTTAGCCAAACAGAGACAATTTTCGCAATTCTGTCTACGCTACCTTGTAGACCAGAACTATTCCCGTCGTTTTGAGTACCTGGATTGCTCTATTCTGAGTTCGTTTGTAAAAGTTATGATGAAAACAAACAGAAGGCAGCAACAGTGTAGTATACACAGGGACAGGTAGACATACAACATCATACAGTTCTCCATGCTATCAACCAAGAAGTGGATTGTTTCTCCATGGTAGAGTTTTGCAATTGAGATTATGAAGGTATATAATTATGTTTTTTTACTTTGATTATCATGTTGAATTGGTTGCACGAGTATGTTCTTTTGGCTATTTTGTAGGCGATACAGAAATCAGTGTGTGAAACAGGATCTGTGCAAAGTGTCATGATAAAAATCTAACCTTTACGGATCGCTTAGCGATCACGTTCTTATATTATTCTCGCAGGTATACTTGGTGCAAAAATTGCGTAGGCTTTTCAAAGAAAAGAAGGATAAAAGCACAACAGGTGGTGCATTTGGGGATCATTCAGAGATCTCCTCTTCTGCGAGTGCGAGTGTGAGTGTGATTGCGAGTGCGAGTGCGAGTGTGAGTGCGAGTGAGACGCTGCATGCAAGCGAACTGAATCTCGGGGGTCGTCGGGAGGTTTGAGCTCCGTACAACGGAGTGCGCCCATATTCAATTGCTCCTCTGTTGTATCAAAAGTCTGCAAAGATTCATCAATACAAAGATCTCTTTCTCTACCTTTTTTCTGTCTATCTCTATTATTCTGTTCCTGTGACAATTGGTATCAGAGCAAGCGGTTGATTCTGGACATGGAAGGATACTTGAAGAGGATGAAGGAGCAAGAAGACATGATTCAACAACTACGAGAAGATCTGGAACAAGAAAATCGGGAGCGTGCTGAGGCTCTGCGGGGCAAAGCAGCACGAGAGCCTGATATCTATGTGGACTTGATGGCAAACATGAAGGCGAAAATCATGCTACTTTACCTGGAAACAATAATCATCGTGGCGCACCTGGCGGTGGTGATGGTGAGAACGGTGGTGGTGGACGTAGAGGTCGTCAACGCAAAAAAAAAAAAAAACGATGACGATATGGGATATCGACAACCAAATCAGTCTTAACAAAGGCTAAGCTTAAAGAGTTTGATGGCATAAGAAAGATATGCGAAGATTTAGAAGCGTGGATTATAGAACTCAAAGATTTGGATTATACTTTCAATATCGAGAACACGACCACAGACTTTCGAATACTGGAGCAAGGTGACCGATAAGACAATACGTACCAAGATGGCTCAATTGGAGACTTTTGGCGATGCGTACGATAAACTTGTAAGTCATCTACCCCTTCTTTGTGATGTTTTATGTCTTTGATACGTCCTTTGAAAGCTTCTGTGAGATCGAATTTATGCGTAGAAGTTGAGATTAATATTTGAATTTCTTAATTGATTTGGATAGTATTCATTGCTTCTTATCGTCTAAATTGATTGAGAAATTAAACTTGAAATTAAATCGAGAAGTTAAAAGACTTGTGGACTTAACTAGTGGTAATGATAGTTTCACGAAAGAGTTAGTAGAATTTTTTTTTTTTTTCTTTGAAGAGTCGAAAGCATAAAGATGATTTCTATAACATAAACATTGATATGCATGATATTATCATTGGTATCAATTAGATGGTTGAAAATCATGTTTTGATTGATTGTTAAGAAAGAAAAACATATCTTTAATCATTTGATGATGATAAGTCACACTCTTCGTGGAAAGAAAGAGATTATAAATCTAGTTTTGGCAATGGAATTGATAAGGTGACTTAGATAAGAGTGTGAGACGTTGCTTGTGTTTGCTTGTGTGAGACGTTGCTTGTGTTTGCTAATGAGATTAAAGAAGAATCTGGGGATAAACATAAAGAGTCAAATCCAAAATTTGTAGAGGATCTCTTACATGAATTTAAGGATGTGTTTCCGAACGATCTTCTTGGTATACCTCCGCCTAGAGTTGTAGGCCACGCCATAGATCTATATCCAGGAGCAACACCTTATTCAAGGGCTCCATATAAGTTCAATATTGATGAGCTTAAAGAGCTCAAGATACAACTTGATGATCTTTTGAAAAAGGGTTTCATTAAACCTAGTGTATCTCCTTGGGGTAGTCCTATGTTATTCCAAAAGAAAAAGGATGGTACATATAGGTTATGCATTGACTACAGGGGATTAAACAAACAGACCATTAAGAACAAATATCCTCTTCCTCACATAGATGAATTGCTTAGCCATTTGTGTGGTGCAGCAATATTTTCAAAGATCAACCTTCGTTCTGGCTACCATCAAATCCGCATCAAGGCCGAGGACATTCCAAAGATTGCTTTTCATACACGTTATGGGCATTATGAATTTATAGTTTTTGCTTTTGGTTTAACTAATGCACCAGCAACTTTCATGTGCTTAATGAGTAATATTTTTCACCCTTATCTTGAAGACCTCATTCTGGTACTCTTGGATGATATTTTTGTGTATTCTAAGAATGAAGAAGATCATGCATTGCACTTAAAGAAAACATTTGAGGTTTTGCGTGAACATAAATTGTATGCCAAAGCAAGTAAGTGTTCTTTTGCAAAGGATCAGATTGTGTATTTGGGAAGAGTGATTTCTAAAGAGGGGATTCACATTGATCTTTATGGGTCTAGCACAATATGAGAGAGCACACATTAAAGATTTCTCTAAGATAGTAAGTCCTTTGACCGAATTGACCAAGAAAGACAAGGGTTTTGTGTGGACTTCTACCTGTGAGACTGCTTTTGAGACCTTGAAGGCTAAAATAGCGGAAAATTGTGTTTTAAAAGTTCCTGAGATGGGCAAACCATTTGTTGTGTCCTGTGACGCTAGTGGTGAACAATTAGGTTGTGTTTTGACACAAGAAGGAAGAGTGGTTGCATATGAGTCTAGGAAATTAAGACGACATGATTGAACTATGCAACACACGATCTAGAATTGCTTGCTGTTGTTCATGCATTGAAACATTGGTGTCATCTTTTTCTTGGTATCAAATTCGAATTGCGTACTGATCACCAAAGTTTGAAGTATATTTTCACTGAGCCATTGTTAAACAACAGACAAAGGAGATGGATTGAATTGCTGGTTGAGTATGATTTTGATTTGAAGTATTTGTGTGGAAAAGAAAATAAAAGTTGCAGATGCATTGAGTCGTAGGCCCATGTGTACTTTGTTGACTGTTGTGCGATCCAATTTGATTGATGAGATACATGCCGAAGTTGAAAATGATTCTTTTTACATGCCTATTTTGAAATTCTTGCGTGAGAATATTGGTGAGATGTATGAGAACATATATCACTTGTATAAGGGAAATGTGTATTATTATGACCGCTTGTGTATTCCTGCAAATTCTGCTTTTAAGAGTCAAATTATGCATGAGTGTCATAACTCTCCTTTTTTTGGTCATCCTGGATTGAATAAGACATATGAAAGGTTAAAAGTTCATTCCTTTGGCCGCGTATGAAATTGGATGGTAAGAATTATGTGTGTGAATGCTTTCAATGTCAACAAGTTAAAATTGAACATAAGAGGATGCCTGGTGACCTTCAACCCTTAGACATTCCTTTACAGAAGTGGGAGTCTGTATCCATGGAATTTATCGTTAGACTTCCTACTACTCGTGGAGGGTATGACTCGATCTTTGTGGTGGTAGATAGACACACAAAACAGGCTCACTTCTTTCCTGTAAAAACAACTGATACTGCTTTGACCATTGCCCACTTGTTTGTGAAAGAGATATTTCGTTTGCATGGCATGTCCAAGAGCATAGTGTCTGACAGAGATTCTAAGTTCACTTGTCATTTTTGGAGAGCGACTTTTGACTCTATAGGTACCAGTTACGCATGTCTACTGCTTTTCATCCTCAAACAGATGGGAAAACGGAGAGAGTGAATCGTATTTTAGAAGATACGTTACGAATGTATGTCAATGAAAACCAATCTAATTGGAATGAATATTTCCTTTGGTTGAATTTGCATACAACAGTTCATATCATTCATCTATTAGGATGACTCCGTTTGAGGCAATGTATGGCTATAACTGTCCCACACCTATTCATTTTCTTAAATCGAGGAATAAGATAGAACTGCCACGTGAGATGCTTGAGAAAATGGATAGCGAGTTGGCTAAAATCAGGGGGAATATTAGAGAAGCTCAAAAGAGACATAAATTGTATTATGACAAGAAACATCGTGTTGTGGAGTATGAAACTGGTGATATGGTTTTCTTAAAGGTTATTTTTGAGAAGTCTGATTTGGTTCTTGGAACGGATAGAAGATTGTCTCCACGATTTGCTGGGTCCTTTAAAATTTTGAAGCGCATTGGTTCATTAGCCTACAAATTGGAATTGCCTTTTCATGTTAAAGTGTATCTTGTATTTCATGTGAGTTTATTGAAAAAAGTATGTTCCTAATGTGAATCATGTTTTTCAAGACAAATCTAAGTTTAAAGATGACGGAATATTGACTGTAGAACCAGACTTAGTGCTAGATAGGCGTGTTATACATCTGAGAAATAGAGACATTGTGGAAGTTTTGGTTAAGTGGCAGAACTATCCAGTAGAGGATGCATCATGGGTTGATCTTAGTGTTTTGCAAAGAGAATTTCTCTCTCTTACCAACTCTGAGGACAGAGTTAATTTTGATAAGGGGAGAATGTAATAGGACTAATCTTTGAAGTTCTTAAAATCGAGAAGAATGTAGTAGGGCATATCTTTCGTTTAACACGATTTGAAAAATTATTGAATAGTCTACTAAATAGAGCTTATATGAATGAGTTTGAGATATTAAGAGAGAACATATATTCTTTTTTTAAATTATACACTAAAAAAAAAAACGTATTTGATAAAGATTAATGAATAACAGATAGTCTATGGACTGTCTATGAGCAGTAAAATTGAGATTTTTATTAATATCAATGTTTTATATTTATGTGTTTTAGCTTAAAATACATGGATAGGCTTAAAATAAGTTGTAAAAGTAGTGGAGACCCAAAAATAGAGTTTTTATGAGTCGCGACATAAAAGTTGCGTTTTTAGCCAAACAGAGACGTTTTCTGCAGTTCTGTTTACGCTACCTTGTAGACCAGACCTATTCCCGTCGTTTTGAGTACCTGGACTGCTCTGTTCTGAGTTCGTTTGTAAAAGTTATGATGAAAACAAACAGAAGGCAGCAATAGTGTAGTATACACAGGGACATGCAGACATACAACATCATACAGTTCTCCCTGCTATCAACCAAGAAGTGGATTGTTTCTTCATGGTAGAGTATTGCAATTGAGATTATGAAGGTATATAATTATGTTTTTTACTTTGATTATCATGTTGAATTGATTGTACGAGTATGTTCTTTTGGCTATTTTGTAGGCGATGCAGAAATCAATGTGTGAAACAGGATCTGTGCAAAATGTCATGATAAAAATCTAACCTTTACGGATCGCTTAGCGATCACGTTCTTATCTTATTCTCGCAGATATACTTGGTGCGAAAATCGCGCAGGCTTTTGGAGGAAAAGAAGGATAAAAGCACGACGGGTGGTGCATTTGGGGATCATTCAGAGATCTCCTCTTCTGCGAGTGCGAGTGCGAGTGAGACGCTGCATGCAAGCAAACTGAAGCTCGGGGGTGGTCGAGAGGTTTGAGCTCCGTACAACGGAGTGCGCCCATATTCAATTGCTCCTCTATTGTATCAAAAGTCTGCAAAGATTCATCAATACAAAGATCTCTTTCTCTACCTTTTTGTTGTCTATCTCCTTTATTCTGTTCCTGTGACAAAGTGTCAACTTTCGACGCAGCGGCTTTGAGCTAAGTTTTCTCTCTCTGGCTCCATTTTGATATAAAACAAACAAATATCTGTAAACGTGGCTTACACTCAGCATCATAATACAAACACAATTTGTGCCAGCTTCGTAAGCATTCTCTAGATCATTTTGTTACCAATCATCACCATATTTGTGCTCCGACCGTGTTTGTCATTTGCATGTGCTCTCTAGCAGCAGACATCTAGTGCACTATATTTTCTCTAGGACCTCTCCATCTTTCTCATTGGTCTTTGGGGGTTCATATTACACTTATCATACTATCTTTTTTGGGTATCTCTGTGCGTCTTTGTCCTCTTTGCCTTGCGCGTCCAGATGTTTACTAGACACGTGGCAAGAAGGTGTGCACTTACGTTGGGAGACTGGATTTTTCATACCTATCATTGGAAACAGGTGGGAGTACAACTACAGCTATTGAAGCAGTCTCCAAATGGAACTACCATGTACAAAGGACAAAATTTGCAAGTGATGTTATGTGAATACATTTATTTTTCTTCCCAACATCTATGTAGGAAAGGTGTGGCAGATGGTTGGTAGGAGAGAAACTAGTGGTCTTGATCTTGAAGGCTTTTGTGCTCTTTTACAATGACAAAGGCTTCACAACATCGAACTTACCAGCCACAAGGAAGTCATTGGTGCCCACAAGAGCGAGATCAATAGCCTTCATGCATTGGATTATATCCACAAGGATTGCTTGGTCTCAAAGGTAATTTTGGACTTTTGAAGACATTTAATATAAGATTTCATTTCCTTTCTCTCTCTCTTTCTCCCCTCTCCCCCTTCCCTTCTGGACCACGATTGATATCAATGCTAAAACCATGTTGTAAACCCTACCTTGTATTCGATTGTCCACAGTCTCACAAGTCGATGACCTCTTGCCACCCACACACACTCACTCTTCAATTCGGATGATATATGCATACACACACACACACACACACATACTGTGAGTGTTCTATATGGTCTTTCATAGCTTGGATTTGATGTTCAAATCATTGAAAAAATAGTGCAACAACATTAGAATTTTTTTTCTAAGGCTTAAGTTATTAAGCTCTATTAGAGGAGAGTCACAATTATTTTCTTCATGTTTAAATTTTTTGTAAAACGATGATATAGAGACTATGTTACCAAGACCTAAGCTAGGGGTTAATAGTTAAAATTCATTTATGGTTGTTGTGTCAAGTGTGAGGTGCTCATGTACTACGGTACTTAGATTTAGGACCACATCTGGTGTCAAGTCTTCTCTCTCTCTCTCTCTCTCTCTCTCTCTCTCTCTCTCTCTCTCTCTCTCTCTCTCTCACACACACACACACACACACACACACACACACACACACACACAAACTTGTGTACTGACAGAAGACAACCTTAAAAGATTGGTTACAATATGGCCCATATCAGTGCAGAAGTGGTACAATGAAGTTTTGTTAACATAATTCATTGATAGATTTTAACAAAATGGGTAGATCGACAACCATTAATTTATGCTAGCAGATAATGCATTTCACTAGAGACTTATTCTTGCAATGAAAAACACCTCTCTAGCATGATCTCACCACAACAATACATTGTAAGACCATACATATAGAACATTATGAGAGTGTTGCAACAACTTTTTGATGGACTGTGTACGTAGAGTAAATCTTTTCTTTTTGAATTTTCTACGCTTGTCATAAGAATGGTAAACTGGTTTGGTTATGTTGAATTAAAATTATTCTCTATAGGAGGATATATACAAGAAAGTAGCATTATATTGTGACTTTTGTTACTATATGAATGCTTCTTAGTAGCTATGATAGATGTATTAAATGCTATCACCAAAGCTATTGTAGCACCATGTAGTAGTAGGTGATATCACATACGGGCATGGGAGATGGAATCAAAGGCCTCCATTAATCTAGGGACTTGACATTAAGATATCAAAGTTTGGTTACTTACCTTTTGTACAAGTGTTTATTCCCCCTCAGTGTAATACATTCGTACACAAACTTTCCTTACATAGATTACTTATCAGTTTAATTTCTAGGTTTTTCTTATCATGCCTTAGTATTTGAGTATATCTATCTAGCAAGAGTATTTCCAATTTATATAACACAATCTCCCATTCTAATATTCTTATTTGATAAATGCTTCAACTAGTTTGTCTTTCTTATGAGTTGCTCTCTTTATTTGTGACTCAAGTTGATCTATGCTATTGAGTTGAACTGCACAATTTTTCTTCCCACTAAGTTGTCACACATTTCAGTGTCAACAAGGTTATGGCCACTTTTTGTTTGTGTTCCACCTTAATTTATTTTTAACTTTGCGATTGTTGGGTCAAGGTGCCAAGATTGTACATTCTCATTGTGAAATTTTTTTGCTTTTAGTTTTGCTCCAATATTCATCAATGGTTTTGAACCTACTCTCACGTATACAGTACACTTAACCATGTACGCCTTCATCTCACACAAACCCTTGGTCACATTACCTAGCACACTAGTTTAGACATTGTGCATTGTTATGGCAAGGATCTTTTGGGTTGAACTGAATTAGAATGGAAAAATTTCTACACATGCTAGAGCTCCTACACTTGAAGAGGGTAGGACTCTCCGCTTCACACCTTGTTATGGAAACTTATGGTTATTGACATGTGTATTAGAGTGCCTACGCCTCTTGAGACATGACCGTATACTTTGCAATATTGTTACAAAAATTTATGGATGGTGATACATGTGTACTACAGTGTCTATGCCTCATAAGGCACGACTGTCCATGGTTACATTATATGTGGAACTGGCCCACCACATTTGGTATGGATTGATATTAAAGGATATGATGAATTGGTATGGCAAGCTAGAATGGTGATATATGGTGTTCTATTTGAAACAACATTTCTGACCAATGGTGTACTCCTCACTTATGTACATTTGCTTCGTTTTATGCACTCCCATCACACCATTCACATGTTACACATTTTTGCACCTTTAAATTGCTTCCTACTAATCATTGCTACTCTTTTGGTTTTTAGTTATTCATTGTGCTATGCAGGCATGTACCCAACATCTTGTAGCTTGCACTCAACTCCACCAATTCTGTACCTTGCAACTGAGGGTATTTCCTTTCCCAACCCCAGAGTATGTTATGGATAAGGAAAATGTACATTTATTACTCAGTGCTCGTTACGAGCTATGGCCATTTATGCCCAGCTAGCCAATGTGTCTTCATTTTTTAGCATTGAAGAATCTATGAATAAATACGTGCAAGAGGAAATTGCTCACTGTTGCATGGGGGGAGATTGCACCTAGTGTATGCGTTACTCTTCTCTCCTCCTCCCTCTCCTCTCTCGTCATGCCGGTGTATAACTCTGTTCTAGAAGGTGCATGTGCACATGCTCTTTTACTCTCCCTCGCTCCATATCTCTCTCTGTTCACATATAGTATGGATTATACATTGTGCAGTTTTGTCAAGTATGAAGATTTGTTTGTTCATGGTTTGCTGTGTGCAATTTTTTGTATTTCTCAAGGCCTTTCGCGCCTTTGTATGTAGAAACTAGATTTTTTGAATGATATCATTTTGTGCTTTATAACTTTGTGCTCACAAAATCTGGTGTTTACTTATGGAGTCAACTTGTTTTGAGAGGACATGAGCAAGAAACCACGTGCAGAGATGGAAATCACTGTATTCTTGGTCTGCAAGGAACCTTTCACTACCATTTTAGAAGATTTTGATAAGAATACTAGGATTTGTGTAGAATCTTGAACCAATAGGTACTCTCTAGGAGCTCTTAGAAAAGTCCTCCATAAAGTACTACCATCTTTGCTAGTGTCATAGAAACACAAATATTTGAGTGTATATGCATCTCTAGACGAGGAAGAAAAATACTTGTAAGAGAAGCCTAACAAGAACAACATTGTCTCCCTTTGTGATTATTTTCATGAGGTTGGATTCCTTTATAAATGGTTTTGTATTTATACTCCTTTTAATACGATATAAAAAATATTTTTTTGTGAAATGTTGTTGTATTGAGTGAGATTATTTAATTAGATTGCTGGAGTTTCATACAGATTTGAGAAACAGTGTTGACCTTTATGGATATTTTTATTTTCCTATAAGATGTTTCAAGTCTCAAGTCTTAATCACTACACCATGAATAAATTCAAGCAATATTTTGAGTTCAATTTAATCATTAATGGTTATTCTTGTTGAAGTGGATCATAACCTTTGTCAATATGTACTCATCAACAGGTTATTGTTTCCATACTAGTATGTATATGCCAAGCTCGACTTTGAGATGGAGGTGTCGATGAATAGCGGTGATTGATAAGTGAGCAATTGAACTATTATTGGTTCATGTTTTAACATACATATATTGTAAAGCCTTTGAGCTTCCACCTTTTTTGAGTAGTGTTGACAAGCTTTTGGTTTCAAATATTCTTGAATATCCATATTCATTGGCTATTGGTAGCTATTTCTTTGGTATTGCTAAAGATGATACCAGTAGCTATCACCTTGTTAAATCATGGATTTGACTTCTACTGTGTAGCTCATTCGGACAAAGAAAGTGCAAACATAAATTATAGATGCATGCATTGTTACAAAAAAAAATATGTACCACTTGAGCCTATGTACACTGCTAAGCAAGAAACCTTTGGTTCGATACTATTACAATAGGGTTCACATGTGGTTTCAAATACCAACAAAATGGCTTTACCAAACTTTATGCAAGTTTTTGATTCGCTACCGACCCTTAGCAACTTAAACTCCCTATTTAGGTTCTTTGTTTCAAATTTTTATGCAGGTTTTTGATTCGTTGCTTTGCTCAGGTTTACAGTTTTGTCACGGGAATAGAATAATAGAGATAGACAGCAAAAGATAGAGAAAGAGATCTTTTGATTGATAGAGTTTTGATACAACAAGGAGCAATAGAATATATGGGCGCACTCCGTTGTACGGAGCTCAAACCTCCCGACCAACCCCGAGCTTCAGTTCGCTTGCATGCAGCGTCTCACTCGCACTAGCACTTGCACTAGCAATCGCACTCGTTTTTTCTCCAAAAGCATGCGACCTCCCAAAATAGCCGCTTTTCTATTTTTGGCGTTCGGTCGACTCGACTTGCGCGCCAAGTATACCTGCGAGAATAAGGTAAAACCGTGATCGCGAAGAGATCCGTAAAGGTTAGATTTTTGAAATAAAGGTTAGATCCGTAAAGGTAAAAACGTGATCGCGAAGCGATCCTAAAATTTTCAGCTGTCTTCGACTGAACATTAACTCCCAAATGGAGCCAACACAGCCCAAGTCCGTCTCACACAATCTTGTTGCCCTCGCTGCACTCTTCGACGGCTATGTGATGAAAAATTTCCATAGCCTGCTCTGATTTGCTGAAAATCAACCTGCAAAACAGCATTTTCTTCAAAAACGATGCAAAAACAGCAAATCCCACTTTTTTCTTAATCTTTGGCCGTCAACGAGCATCAAAACATCAAAATCTCTAAAGACTCAAAGAACCAAAGTTGTTCCTTATAACACAGGCTTCAATCGCTTCATACATCACTTTTTCAAAATCCCACGTTAACACCTTTAAAAATGCCCAGAAAGTGCCTTCCGGATCAAAAAAGTTTTATTGGACGAAAACAATCCACACATCCTTCTACACAGTGGACTAACTTTAAAACGACCAAAACTTCCTAGAAAAACAAAATTTATTGCTAAAACACCTCAAAATCAAGTGCTGTTACAAGTTTACCTTTGTCTCCTCGCATGTCAACGTGCTATCATTGCCAAAGATCACAATAATGCATTTCTTCACTTAAAATCAATACTAAATCTTGTTTTGCATGTTTTGGTTGACTGAATTAGTAAATCTTTATCTTTGGTTTAGGTTTCTAATAAAACAACTCTCCACCCCAATCTCCTTGCATGCCGACGTGCAATAATTGCTCAAGACTGCTAGTGGCCGGTAATAATATATTTCTTGCCACAATAGTGAAGATCAAATAGGACGTTCAATATTCGATCAAAAAACTTAAATTTTTTGTTGTTAACATAGCCATTCGAATGCTTCCTGAATAAGCACACGCTAACATGTGGTGGTTCAGATTTGTAGCTCCATGGAAGCTGCTTTTCTCAATCGCTTCTTTAGAGTATATCAATTTCTTTAAGCAAGGCTTAAATAATAAGCTCACACGGGTGTGCATAGGTAGAGAGATAAAAGAAAGCACAAATTGGTGGGCAATGGCAAAACAAAAGTTAGCACCAAGATGGGGAGGGCGCCCTCCAAGAGGTAAATTGTATTAATGGTTTTGCTTAAGAATCTATTTCCATCATGTGAGGAGATCTAGCCAGGTTTATTTGGTCAAAAACTAATCTTTTTGGAGCTCTAACTAGGGATAAATTGATACAATTTGGAAGTTCATAGCTCCGGCTCATCGATTAAAATATCCACTTGGCAAATAGGAGTTACAATATTCCCGTTTTATCAAAGAAAAAGTGTTTTTACAATAAAGCTCCCAAAAAATGTTATATAGGTTAGTTTGCTACTAACATTCCCTTCCTCTTCAACTGTGTCGTCCCTTGACACACTTTCATGGATTGCAATAGTCTTCAAGTTGATGA